>NC_056748.1:318650760-318950760 GCF_019279795.1 Protopterus annectens
TGCCTTCTGTGTGGAGTCTGCATGTCCTTTCTGCATTCTTGTGGGTTTCCTCTGGGTGCTCTGGATTCCTCCCACATTGTAAAGACATGCATCTGGAGCATTTCTCCCTGGGCCTCTGCTGAAAGTTGGCTTTGCTCCAAGTCAGATATTCCCGGTAAACAAATGTTAAATAAATAAAATAAAAATACCAGTACCTGCATGAAGGTATAGCCATTAAAGTCTGTTGTGCAATAAGTGTGGATTCAGTTTTGCAGGAAATGAATGATGACAGCTGTTCTGCAATAACAAATCAACTAATACCAATAACACCAAGGTAAATTGTGTACATCAGGAATGTCTTGTTTTAACCATTGCAGTTCAGCTATATGTATTTAGGCTGTGAGTTAAGGTGCAGTAGTCATGTTTAACAGTGTAATAGCTGTAGATTGCCAATATAATGACTGCCAAATGAATTAACAGAAATAGTATCAGTCAAGGCTGATTCTATGCCACTACTGCTCACATAACGGTCTGTCATCCACAAACAGCAGTCAGGCAAGGTATATGGGTGAGGTAGCCCACTCCATGATCTGATAATGTTTGCTAACTCCACAGATATTTAAACCCACTAACAATATATTGTGTACACCTGCAGTCTATATGATAATGTATAGGTTTAATACTATCTCTGTCAGCTTGTACTTCATGCATGTGTGTTCTATTGTCATTGCAGGCTAGTATAAAACTGCAGTAGTACTGCCAGGTCATATTTTGTTTCCAGGTAAGCTGTAGGCAAATAGCAGTCAATCAATAATCAACAGTGACTCAGTAACTCAGTTTGTCAAATGCACTTTATAAAGTACACACTGGCACACATAGACTAAGGTGCAAATCTAGTGCTATATTTCACTACATAATGCTCACAACGTCTCTTTCCAGAAAAACTACAGGTAAATGGATAAGGTAGCCCATATTATTAGTAAATAATTGTGTGTTTAGATGTCACAGACTGTTTGAATCATTAGCAAAAAAGAATGTGAAAATGCAGCATAAAATAAAGGAAATAAATATAATAATAAAATAAAGTGAAATAAGTAATGTGTTTTCTTGGTGTGGCTGTATGCCTGGGTTGTCTGTAAAAATGTTGCTGCAGCCAATTCAAACATGCCATGCAGATGTCCTCTGCAGTCACTGTTATTGGGTTCTATACCCATGCCTGCCAAGCAAGGCATGATAGTTGTTTACTTTCTGTACTGTACACATACATGTCTCTCAAGTGCCATGCTGTCACTTAATGTAGTATGTAGTGTGTAATCCTTCTGTCACAGGTTTATCATTGACAAGATTACCTAAATAGCAGTGTATCAATACATCAGCCTACAGTACACCTTGGTAGTTATATAAGTCCACCTGATGTACACGTGTTCTGTGTAGCTGTGTACCCGCAGCTGTTACTGCTTGGCCCATACTGTCCCATGCAGATAGCTTGAGAGGTCTGTACATGCTACAGCAGCTATAGGGGACTTGTACACATAAAGAAAAGACAGACCTGTAGAGTAGAAAGTTGTACTGTTGTCAAATATACAGCCAATAATAGTATTAATGCCCTGTTTTTCTCACTGTTCCACCCATCTTCATTTATTTATTATTATTATTCATTGGTTATGGTTCACTATTAACATATGTTGTTACATTAAACTGTATTTTGGGGTATGTGTTTATTGCTGCTGCTGTGGTGGTGCTGCAGTAGCATTGTCGCCTCATAGCAAGACGTTATCCCGTTCGATTCTCAGTTAGAGCATCTTCTGTTTGGAGGCATACGTGAATGGGGTGTGTCTTAGTTGAAGGTTGTGCATCAGGGCTGGTAACCCGGTACGTAAAAATCCACTACCAATCATTAGTGGACCAGAGTTCCGCTGTGGCGACCCCTAACCGGGAAAAGCTGAAAGACACAAACATATATTATAATGGTTGTATATTAACATATCTTGCCGAATTACCTATTTTGTTGGACTTATTACATAACTGTTACTGGCATGCTGTTATTATAATGACCTGTTATTTATTGTTGTGTTTCACATAATATGCATTGTTATGTACTTGGGTTATTTACACTGGCATGCTGTTATTATTAACAATATGTTTTGTTCATAAATAACCTATACTTATTGCTATATCTCCATCACTACAGCATATCAGGGTAGGCTGGTTCCCTGTGATCTGCCTACCCTACCTCAACTGGCCATAGCACTGGGTCCTGGTACATCTGGGACCCAGGCCAATGGTGCCCCCTGCACCACCTGCTGCATCGGGTAAAACTGCCTCAGGGGCCTCCCCCTGGGAGCAGTGGCAGGGGGTGGTAGTCACCCAACAGCATCTACCGGCCATGGTGTACAAGATCATTCATCAGAGCTACAAACATTGCCTCCACCAGATTGAGGGCACAGTGGCCAGGCTGGTGGGGCAGGATGGCCCTGGCATACAGCCTCCAACACAGCCACCTTCAGGGCAGTGAAGGAGCAGTGTGGACTGCCCATGGGTGGGGATGTCAGTCACACTGCTGTCATCTGGAGGAACATGCATCTCCAATTCCACAAAACCCTCCCCATCCAAGGTGTTTACCCCCCTCATGTGTCACACACTGCCCCTATCTGCTGCCTTGTCTGTCTGCTACTGCATCCTCTCCTACCCAACTGACCTCCCTACACATACCTATTTCCCTTCCCCAACATTCCACTCTCTCCTTAAAATAAAATGGGCACCTGTCCCATAAAAAAACAATCGTCCCATACATAGCTCTCCATTTCACACGTGTCCACTAGCCACAACTAATGTGGTCCAATTGACTTGACAACACATTTATGTTGACTTTGTCCCTCTCTCTGGTGTTTGAATGTCCAAATTCATCTACAAAATATGTCAAAATGCACAATTGTTTCTGTACAAGAAATGGATAGCTACAGTTCTTTCCTACACCCTTCCTTCACTTCCCTACCTGCTGTTCACTCTGTTTGTCCCCCTGCTTGCCCCCATTTCACCACTGTCCTATCACTTCCTTTTTCTTTTCTTTATATATTTTTAGCATGGGTTTGCACGGATTTGTTCTGAACAGCACATCTCACCATGCCACTTCTCTTAGCTCAGCTTAAATGAGCTTTAAAGACATTTAATGCCAATATGTGTTTGTCATTGTTACTCTCATGTAGAAAATAAACATCTCTGCCAAGTCTCAAACCTGGGCCCCTCTCAGATATAGCACAGTGCATTAACTCGCCATGCTACACAGGTTTTATGTTACACAGGTCTTTCCAGCAATACATACTGATTGCTACCTACTGTCATTAAGCAGGTAAATGAAACATAAAAGAAATGAAAAAAATAGGAGTGTATGTGCCCTTTTATCAGCAACTTGTGGAAAGACACCTTTTAAGGTAGCAATGGCAAAGTAAATGTATAACTGGGACCCTGGTGCATAAATACAACCATATAAAGCCACTCACTTACTCATGGAGGTAGAAATGTCTCACACAGCCTGTATATGTGTACATATATCTTGCAAATACACATGCTTTTGCAGTGTTCAGTAGCACAGTCTGTTAAATGCCTTGCATGCAGTACATTTTGCCACACACAGTCCTGGATTCTATTCCAGTATTGTGACACACTTCAATTACATTATTGTGCAGACAGCAAGTAATGACTGTGTCTTGCAGTCTTAATCCCTACAGTTTACTGCTATTTAATTAAATGCTACCCAGTTTTGTAAGATAAAGGCCTGCAGGCAGAGATGCAATGCACATATCCATATCACCTAACTATATGTATCCTATGAGTCTGTTATTCGCACTGTTGCATAACAGATGTACCTTACACATATGCACTGATTGGACTGTATAGAATACCCTTAGCCTGGCTCTGTCATAATGACAGCCCTGACACAGCTGCCACAGTTACACGTATAGCTTGCTGTTAAACAAAGAGTTCATAACCCCCCCATGTGTTGTAGCATACACAGCTGTATGTAAAGGTAGCTGCTACAGACCTACCATACCTCCCAACCTCTAGAGCAAGGGATCCGGACACAGCCATACTTAATGTTGGGGAGGCAAAGGCCCAGAGATAGGGACATATTCAGTAGTTCCCCCCTACAAAGATAATAGGTTGATAGAATAACAGCTACTGCATTAACATGCATATTCTGACAGGTATGAAGTGTGACACTCGCATGTCTCTCTTCCCTTACTGACACCAACCCATAATGTTTGCCAGTGAACTGTCAGATGACGACAATGTTATGGGACACTGACCAAACATGATGCAAAACTGTGCACATACTTCACAAATCTCTACAGTGGACAGTACTTGTACCTACCTTCTGTGATTTTGTAGTCTCCACACCTCAGTAAAGTTCATCTCAAACAGTAAAAAAAGGGCCAAGGCCTACATGAAGGCCTTATAAATTGCAGTGTTGTGGCATGTCATTGGCTGCTGATACTGCAATTCAGCTGTTTTGGCTGTAATTAGCAATCTGAGCCACTGATTGGTGCAGAAGCAATTACCTGCTAATGAGCATTACCTTCAAAAGGCAAGCAACCTGTGATGGGGAACAGGTCTGTATGAGATTGCAGTCACACAGACAGTGTATGTTACAAGATTTTTCAGATGAAAGATTCAAAAAAGGAATACTGCACTCCACCAGGTATGTAATAGATGTCTCTATATAACGAGATGCAGATGGGAGGATGGCGGTATGGGGAATATGGAGTACAGCAGTAGGCTTGTCGTAGATCTATGGTATTGAGATGTCATTGATACTTTGTTGTCCTACACCTGCAGACATGCCTCACACATGCCCCTGATTGCCATCACATATCCACTTTGTCCCTAGTAATCCCTCCTACAATGGTTGGCTGATGTAGGAAAGCTAGTGGATTATATGTAGTACATAGTGACAATAACTAAGAGTGTACACTCGTGTAACATCAAACGATGTACTTTATGTCACTTCCTCTCATTCTGTGAATGTGTCACATACATAGTTCTAACATTGTAAAAGTGTGCCTGAATGTCCCTGTTGTACTCTGGCTATGTCCCTTTGTCCCTGCCATGTGCCCCAGTTTGGTTGACAGCTATGCTTAACATACCTGTTAACCTACAAACCGAATGAAGCAAGAATAAACCAAAAAAAAAAATGTCACAATCCACGAGACCCTTGTCCGAAAGAACACAGCTGCAAAAAGTCCTTAACGCATTTTTATTATTGTTAGAGACAAAGCGTTTTCACCACAGTATGCTATGGCTTCATCAGAGGAATAAAACAACCGGGGAAACAATCCCCAAAAATACCAACAATCAGGAAGTGACATCATAGCAATGTCCTGAAGCAAAATTACTACAACGCATAACCATCAATTGTAATTAAAACAGGTGCTTATGCACCCGTGACACTAGAAGGACCAATACATAAAAAAAAAAAAAAAAAAACTAACAAGTAAAAAATGTATGTGTATATTCAATCTACTAAAACCAGTAATGATGATTAAAAATCAAAAATTGGTAAACAAGACAACACCCTCTCAGATTAGTGCATGTCAAGGTATTCAACAGTACATTTTTATGCAGTGCACCAAGGAAAATTCTTGTAATATACCCCCAACATGATTCACTGCAATTCATTACAAATTACAAGAGTTACAGAAAAGAGTATTTGTAACAAATATATGTTATTCATAAATATATTAATTATTATTACCACAGTGTACCTATCTTAGGTAACTCCTTAATTTCAACACAGGGGTAATGTTACAATTAATATTAAGGCCTGGGTGCCTAAAAGCATCCAAACGCAGTTGCCATTCTAATTCTCGATTCTCCAGTATTAGTGAGAATGGGCCACCCCTAATTTTCAATGGTACGTGGTCTATAGCTATGAAGTGAAAGCTATGACCCGGGTTCAACCCAATATGCTTAGCCAATGCATTATCACTCTTACTGTTCTTAATGGCATACATATGTTTGTACACTCGGTCACGGACCCTACGGTCCGTCTTGCCGATGTAAAAGGCTTGACAGCAATCACACATGGCTATATAAATGATGGATTTACTCTCACAATTCAATGGGAAGCGGATAAAATATTTTTTACCCCTGACTGTGAACATTTCACCTGATTTAACCTTGTTACAAAATTTACAAAAACCGCATGGGTACATCCCTCTTTTTTATTAAAAGTGTATTGAGACATGTCCCTTTGTAACAATTCCTTGAGGTTGCTAGCCCTTTTAAAAACAAATCTGGGTTCACTACCAAGTTTTTACGCTAAAAAGGTGTTAGTGGAAATAAAATGCCAATTTTTACGTAAAATAGCTAGGATGCCTTTGGAGTTCTTACTAAACGTAGTGATAAAACTCAGGGAAAAGTCACATTCTTCACCCGGTGGAATTGTTTCCGCTGTTACACAAATGCTAGAATTCAAGCCAGCCATTCCCACAGTGCCAGTGTAACCAACAGGAGTGGGAACTGGTTGGGCTAGTAAAGGTTTGTAAAAACCGTTAGTCCTTTTACTATCGACCTCATGAATCAGGTCAGATAGTAGTAGGTCAGGATACCCTCGATTTTTGAACATTTCTCTCAATAATTCACATTCCTTTCTAAAATCACTCATGGTACTGCACATTCTCCCTGCCCTTACCAGTTGTCCCTTTACTATAGAACGTTTCTGTTGGTATGGGTGGAAACTGGAAAAGTGCAGGAAAGAATTGCAGTACGTAGGTTTCCTGAAGACTGTTGACGTCAGAGTGTTATTTCTGACGTCCTTCACTAACTTAACATCAAGGTAATCTATCTCAGAAGGTGAGAAATTAAATGTGAATTTTAAGAACTCTGTTGTTGAGTTCAAAACTTCAACAAAACCTGCAGCATCAGATCTAGAGCCCCTAAACAATATAAAAATATCGTCAAGGAACCTGGTGTAGTACTTCACTGGGCACATCAAACCAGGTATCTTATGTAAAAAGTTGGCCTCCCTCCCTCTTCACATTTAATTTCTCACCTTCTGAGGAAAAAAATGATGTCAACATTGATCAGTGATATGGGTCTGTAGTTGCTTGCATCAGTTTTCTCTAAATATTTTTTTGGGATGAGTATAGCTTTTGGAAGCATTCCAATATGGATCTGTTATACCCTCTATTTTAATATAATTTAAGACTTTTAACAGGATAGATGATAATTTCAAGTTAAATGTTTTATAAAAATCTGGAGTATATCCATCCGGGCCTGGGGCTTTGCCTAGTTTGAATTTATCAATAATATCCAGTATCTTTTTTTGATTAATCGGTGCAGTGAGAGAATTAATTTGTTCTATTTGCAGTTTTGGAAAGTTGAGATTATTTATGACAATTTTCATTTCAAAGGTTGAAGTTTGGTCAGTATTCATACTATATATTTTGGTGTATAGATTATGAAATAATTCTAATATCTCCAAATCTGACTTGTAAATCTTATTTTGATATTGGAGGAGGTTGATTCTAGGGGCTTCTTGCTTATTTTCAATTATTCTCGCTAAGGTCCTAGATGGCATTTGCACCCATTCAGAGTATTTGGCAATAAATCTTTGTTCTTGAAGAGAATAATTGTGGTGATGCAGCTTTACTAGATCTCTTTGGGTATTTTTAATTAGGTTTTCTAAGTTCAGACTTGGGCATGCCAGACATTTCCTTTCTAGGCTCTTTAGCTCTAAGGTTAATTTATCTTCTTTTTCTCTTGACAGTTTTTTGAAGTAAGAGGCTTTTTGTATCAGTATCGCTCTAATTTTCACTTTATAAGCAGCACATTGGATATCTAATAGGATATTATTAAAGTCCGTGTGTTGCTCAAACTCGACAAGACTGTCAGTTATCTCCTGTATTATTGTTCTTTAGGGTCCAGCTACTACCGTTAAAGGATTTTGTTGGTGTGTTAGAGAAGTTTATTTTTAAGAATATTTTAGCATGACCAGATAGGAATCTGGGTTCTGAAGAAAATTTTAGTTCTTGCCTTGTCAATGACTCTGAAATTAAGAAAAAAATCCAGTCTCGACCAGGAGTTATGACATTTAGAATAGAATGTATACATATTATCTTTATGTAGGTTATCACTGTAGGATATAGGATTGATAAGATTAAAGTCATTCATCAATTCACCTAATGATATTGGCGCTTGAACGTTGTAAGAGTTAGAGTTGCTAGAGCGATCTAGGGAAGGATTAATTACTGCATTCCAGTCCCCTCCAATTATATATTGATGTTTTGGGAGCCCAGAATGTAAATTATAAATCTCTAGAATTAAGTCATGTTGTTTTGTGCAGGGACCATAAATGTTTAGGATGAGAATGGGATTTCTGGAAATAGGATTCAGGGTTGTGAAGTAACACCATCTACCCTTTTTATCAAAATTATAATCTGCTACTGATGCTTGAAATTATTTTTTTAATTAGCATGACCACCCCTTTAGACTTAGAGCTATCTCCTGCCGCTATAATAGATTTTATCAATTTTTTATCCACATCTCTGTCCCATTCATTCCTAAACATGTGCGTTTCCTGTAAAAAGAAATATCAGTGTCCGATTTAAATACCAAGTGCATAACTAGCTTTTTTTTGTTCCTATCCTGTAGACCCCTTATATTCCAGGATGCTATCGTCCACATCTCATATAATTTAGTTTTATAGAAAATAGTACACAAAATCTTGCAAGTTGTATAATGTGAACGTATGTCCACTTGGTTTGAGATACATACAGGTGTGTGTTTGCTCTTATGATGGTAGCATAAAGCTCCTTCACCAAATACCCTGTGCCTAACCACCTAAACCCCATATTAGAAGGAGCTTGAATAAAGAAAAGAAATGTGTATGAACGGGGTATGTTAACATTTCTCATATAAAATGTGTAATCAATAAGACTGTTTAAATATAATCCTAATAGCGCATAAACCATACCATAACCTATATATAAAATTATCATTACCCCAAGAGTGATCATCCTTGACCCTGCTTAGGCAATCCACTTCCTTTCTATACTATAATACAGCCCAATAAAACGTATTAGTATATCAAAATACTACAGAGGTTGTTGTGAGATTATAAGTAGCCATAGGATGGTTTTGTGATTGATGTTGACCTAGTAATTTAACTAGCTGGATAAGGTAGAGTTCATAATCCTGTAGTCAGTTCATCCCCTACTACTTGGCTTTTTAAAAGGATTATAGTATGTAGGAATCAAGATATAGTTTACTGACCATAAAATGAATAAAATATTATAGTTTCTACAAAGAAACACTAGGCAATCACTCTGAGGGTCAACCTACTAAACTTCTGATGAAACATTCAGTAGCCAAAGGTGATACAAAAAATGTTTAATGTGTGGCCAGAAGTCCTGAGATGTTTAGCAAACTATGTGTAAGTCCTGATCCATACAATAAAGACCAAAGGGCTGAATATAAACATAGTCAACATACTAATAAATAAATAGGTAAATAACTCAGGCAAGCGTCGACAGAGTGAGAAATAACATCCAATGTGTAAAAAATCCAAGCAATCCGGTCTTCTGAAACAGATAAATCAGTTTATTGCACAGATGAACCACGATAAGCGCTTTCACTAACTAGTAGCTTCTTCAGATCACAAACAAAAGGCACAATAGCCATGTGCTTTAAATATCTGCATGTTAATTAATCAACCAACTTTTAAAGCAGAAGCGCCATAAAGCAAAACTTAAAACTAAATATATAGACATAATATCATTGACATCTAAAATAGACAATAGTGTATACATATTCTATTGAAAATTAAAAATTTAAAATAACTTCATTCCATAAAGAATGTAAAAACATATTATAAGCAGCATACTATCAAGTATAAAGGTATATGCAGCCTAATACATAAATGCATGTGATAGTCATATTAGATAAAACCTTAATACATGCAAGTAGTAATGCAAGGCAACTTATAAACTAAGCAAGGTAGATGCCATCAGAAGCATGATAACTAACAATAAAAAATAGTCATATACAGATCGAGGGAACTATTATCAAACAAAGTGATACTTGTTATAGTAAAGTCAGTACATGAATGTATATCTGCATCTATATAAAAAATGTATATGAGTGTAGTGTCTAAATAAATAAATATATATATCTAGATATAAAATATGAGTGCATATGTACAAGAGTAGATAAATTAATAAATAAATAAATAAATAGAAGAATAAATTATCTAGAAGTATAGAGCTAAAAACCTTAATGAAACTGCAATGTGAAATAACTAGGTTACCCAGAAAAAATGTATATGTGCAAGTATCAGAATACATAAAAATCTAAAATCTAAAAAATATCAGAACTTAGTATGCCTACGCTTCTTTAAATGTGGTCTGATAGATGCCCTTTCATTTAAACCATGGCCTCTATCAGCTCTCAGCAAAATTATCCACCTACTTTCTCTGTCTTCAGTATGATTCATAATATCACCTATGTGTAAGTCCTGATCCATACAATAAAGACCAAAGGGCTGAATATAAACATAGTCAACATACTAACCAAACTATGGCTGCAATGTTTGCACCCTTCATAAACTTAAGTCATGCACTGGGCTCCCGAGAAATAATTATATTCATCAAATGCATAGTCTCTTCTGTTTTTCTCTAGGTCTAGGATTACAACCATACGGCCATTAAGTAGCAAATTAAATCATGCGTGCTCAGCAGACACACAACTGAAACATCTATGGATCAGGAACTTAAAGTAACAATACAAAGTTTGTCACACAAGAGGGATAATTCTTGGCAGAGTGCCCTATGTCATTGTTGAATTCCATTATGCTTGGCTGAATTGTGAGCAATCAAGCCATACAGGCAGAACAAAATTCCTCATTATTTTTCCACCCTTGCCCTATATTATTCATGGATTAAAATGCCCAGTTTTATCCCGACAGATCATATACAAGGACTATGATTTCCAGTAAGTCCTGTGAAATCTGTGTTGTTTGGGCAATGCTAAAAACATTTAAAGAGACCTGGAATTGGGGCAAGAGCACTCTGTGATGCAGAGTATGTGTTTATTTAATGCCCTGCATATACAAATATCTTTATCTGGCTTATTTACAGGTAAGTCAAGAGATAACAATGAATTTTGTTTAGTGCCTAAAAACCAAGACTAAAAACTAGTATTGTTTCAATGAATACGGCTAGGGGAGGAATAATTCACTGTAAAACAATGGTACAAAACATAATGCAAGTACCTCCTCAGTAATTCTGTGATGGGAAACACTATTATAATTCCATGATACATTAAACCTGTCTGTTGAACAGGAGCAGAGACAAAAATAGAAATTCTTTACATAAACTTTTTAAAAGTACTTTTGAAGGAGGCAGCACCAATTCCTCTAGGCCTTTCAGCTGCTAGGCCATATGGAGAGATTTCTAGTTAGCAATGTACGGATGGGAAACCATCCTTCCCAATGTCAGATAGTTGGCTTACACTACGAAAGGGGGTAGTCCCTTCTTTCTGCCTCACTGGTCCCATAGTACAGCTATGAAAGGCAACAGAAGGAAAACGGATAGGGTTCTTAAATCCACATGGTATAAGAAAATGAAAATGCCATTCAAAAAAAAAAAACATCTGCTGAGAGAGTGTCACCAAACTAAATTATGCTTATCCAGCTTTAACTGCATTACCTCCTTTTGCCTCATATTTCTCAACAGGTCCCACATCACTTAGAAAAGTAAAGTGATGTCATAGCATTACATTCTTACAATGGGAGTTGACCCTTACCCAAAAAGTCACTAGAAAAACAGCAAAACCAATTATAGCAATTGCTTCATTAGGACTTCTATATGTCTATCTTTAACTGCAGTCTTGTGTAAGTTCATAGAAATTAAGTTGATATCCATTCTTTCAGACTTAATGGATAAAAAGGAAAGAGAAAATTACCCAGTTGACTGTTATAACTGACTATTCTGATAGTTACATCTCTTTCTTTTGCATAAACTTCTCTCATTTTCACAAATTTTTTTTTTTTTTTCTTTTCCCTCTTGTGTCCTTCTAAGAATGGAATGATATTAAATTGTCTCAGATATACACAATTGTTGGATTCGTTCATTTACTTACTGGCTAAGAGAGATCAGTATTGACTAACCAAGCACATCTCTATCTGATACGGATCTCTTGGCCATTCCAACCTAATCAACTATTTACTCACAAACTGGTTGCATGTTGTAGTCATTGGAGTCCTCCTGGGTTCATTTAGAACCAGTATTTTCATTTGCAGTTTAAATGTTTCTTTGTTCTGGCCCAAACTTGGAGTTAACGCCAATAAGCTTGTACTTATATTTGCTTACTGAGATCCCTGCTCGGATTTAGCCCCAAGGGGTGTGTTTTAATGGAACAACAGGAAGGTGTATATTAAATAGGATCCCCTTGTGTAACAGACACCATGACTTTTGTTCTTCGCCCATTCACTTCGATGGCCATAACGTTCCCTGTTTAAATAAAGTTATATTATGGTGAACCAGAAACACATTAAACAGTCGCTTATTAAGCAAGAAAATGAAAATGAGCAAGAGAAATGGATTTTCTCACAGCGACTGTAAAGCACGTTCCGTTTATAGGGTTACTGTGCTGGGGATTTACCGAAGCATTTAATAAAAGCGTCTTTAGCTTCTTTAGGTGAGTCGACAGATATTTTAGTGTCTTTATTGTAGAATATCAATGTGTTTGGGTAGCACATCTGGAATTTGATTTTTTTGGATATTAATTCCACGCAAAATTGTGAGAGCTTTTGCCAGTTTTCTTTGATGGCAAGAGGGAGGTCTTGGGGAATAGAGATTTTGTGACTATTCCAAATGATATGTTTCTGTTTTTTAGCAGCTAAGATGTTCTGAACATCTTGGAAATTTAATACTTTAACATTTTTTTTTTGTCTTGGAATGGAGCAATCTTGCCTTTTACGTAGAGTGCAGTGGGCCCTCTCGATCATGATTTCTCATTTCCCTCAGGGCATTGCAGTATCTCAAAGGTTTGCTTAGAAACATTTATTAATTCATAGGTTCATAGGTTGGTACTAGGCTATCAGCCCTAGGGCCTATACAAGCCTAGCCATAACAATTCCCTGGCTATTTCTTCCCACATTATTTACTTTCCTGGACCCCTGTCTAGCAGGGCGACTGACGTGATCCCTGGGGTGAATTTCCTTTCTCCCATCCAATCGTCAAGGTTCCTCTTGAAGAGGTCCAAAGAGGCACTCTGCTTGACATGTATGGGCAATCTATTCCAGAGTCTGGGGAGTCTCTGGGTCAGGAACCTATCCCTCTAACATGTTTTGTTTATTGTGATGACAAGGTTTAGATCCCTGGAGTGTGTAGCTCTGAGGGATTGGGATTTCTTTAAGTGTAGCATGTCCAACAGCTCTGGGTTTGACATGGCCTTGTATGTTAAGCAGAGATCGCCTCTGAGTAGACGATATGCGACAGAGTATAGCTGTAGTTTTTTAAGGCGGTCAGCGTAGGGCATCTGCTTTAGGCCTGTGATTCTTTTAGTGAGGTATTTCTGAGGCCTTTCCAGTTGTTGCAGATGTCTTGAGAGGTACATACCAAATGGGGTGTTGTATTCTATAATGGGTCTAATGAGGGATGAGTACAGTGGGACAATGACCTCCTTTTTTCTGGATGAAAAGCCCTTCGTGATGAGGTGTGCCACATAGAAGGATTTCCTGACTGTTGTCGCGATGTGGTTATCGAAGGTGAGACCACTGTCCACCTGTGTCCCTATTAATTGATTATTTTCATAGGATTCTGGTACTCCTCTTATTAGAATGTTGTTACGACGACTTCTCCCCTCTAGGTCAGTCAATTTCTGTTGCATTTCTTTAAGAGCATTATTTTTGTCGCCAATTTCCTCTTTTAATTTTCCTATCTGGAATTCATTAGCTTGGGATTTTTGCTCCAGATGGTCAATTCAATCGACTATTTGATTGATTGTATTTCCAAATTTAGAAAGTTGGTCAGAAAAACTCTCAAGTACATTTTGTATTGGAAGAAGGTCTTGCTTAAGTTGATCCATTTTAAAACTCATTTCTGTTTTCTGTTTCATGCTGGATTTATTTGAGTCCTGTTGTTTATTTGTTTTCTGCCTCTTAGCTGTAAGTTCTTTTTCAGGTGAGGCTAGTAATAGTTTTGTTTTGATTGTTTGTGTTTCCATGTTGTCCATTTGTTTTGCCATTTTCCTTTTCTAAAGATTTACTACCAGAGATAAAATAACTTCTGTACTGGATATGTCTTCTGACCTGGAGATTACATGTGGCTAAGGACACCAGAGCACTCAAGAGACTTTAAAACAGTTTTTAAAGTAAGATCCAGAAGAATAATCTTATTATTCCAATCTCTTGGTAAAGGTGAAGTTATTTCTTACAGCTTCAACTCCTATTTTATGACGTTATTTGGCTCACGCTTAGATTTAATTGATAGTATTTAAGAGCTGCGTGGAGAGGGTATTTACTGGACATCCACCATCTTGGAATTTGCTACAAGGGGATATATTTACACACACAAACACACACACACACACACACACACACACACACACACACACACACACACACACACACTCACACACTCACACACACACACACACGGATGCTGGGAGATTAGAACGTCCTACCTATCTAGTAATACAGAATAGCTTGCAGTACTTATTGCATGCACCGCATACTTTATCTATTACATTGTCAGCCAGTGCTCTTAAGGTGAATGACATCAGTAGGCCTTGTAGAGGAGGGAATGTAGAGCCCAGCAGCTAGTCACAAAGCCATAAAACACATAACTATTGCACAGAGATAGGCCAGATGGGCATGTCTCTAGTGCTGCAAGGGGATATATTCACACTCACACACACACACACACACACACACACATGTTGAATGCTGTGAGACTAGAACGCCTACCTATCTAGTGATACACACTATAGCTTGCAGTACTTATCACATGCACCACATACTTTATCTGTTATTAGATTGTCAGCCAGTGCTAAGGTGGATGACATCAACAGGCCTTGTAGAGGAGGGAATGTAGAGGCCAGCCATCAGTCACAGAGCCATAAAATGCATAGCATTGCATGGAGATAGCCCATGTGGGCATGTCCATAGTGCTGTAAGGGAATATATTTATATTCACACAATCACAAGTTGGATGATGTGAGATTATAACCCCTACCTATCTAGTATTACATACTACAGCTCATAGTAAAAAAAAAAAAGAAAGAAATTGAAGAAGTCTCGTTGGGGACGAAAGCGACATTAAAGTGGTGTATTCGCTTAAATTCTTGTGCAGAGCATTATTGGTTCCTGTGCCACCAGTTTAGTGTATTTTTAGTATTTTACAGCTCATAGTACTTATCACACATGCCACAGGTTATGTCTATTGTACATGTTGATGCAGGCACAGTCTTGTGGAGTACGCAAAGTAGCCTTGTGTTAGACAGCATGTGTGGCCTGCAGAGTGATACTGCTTGGTACTGTTATTGTATCTTGTGTCCTAGGGGTGGGATACCTGGTAATATCCCTTCTATGTGTGTACACTGACCAGTCTGGCCATATGTGGCTGTTTGCAGTTTGATAGGCGGACATGTGGCCAGGGACAATATGGCCTGTCCAAGGCATGTGTTGCACCCATGGTACATTACATCACCTGCATACCTGTGTCTGTCTACAAGGTGACAGTCCATAGGCGCAGGGGTCTGTGGGTGAATGGATTATATACTGCTGCGGCCTTGGTCTGGTTCCATCGGACAAATGTGATGTGTAAGTGCAGATAACCCCAGCATTCCAGGGTATGTGGGGACATTTGTACATCCCCACCCATATTTATACAAATGTGTATAATGGGGGTGTCTCCTTAAATGTTGTGTGTGGTTATTATGTAAATGAGTTATGTAGATATATGTGGAGAGTCTATGTATCATTGTACTTTATATAACTATATATACATCTTATCATACATACATATGTATATTTGGGTCTACTGTATATAATCAAAAACTTACATTTTCGAAAATAAACAGTAGACCCACGGTTACGCGAAAGTGCACTTCACCAAAAGTGCACTTTCGCAAACACCACTAGAACAAATGGGCAATGTCCTCCACTGTGGTGCGGTAGTCATGGACCTTAGGGTTAGGGCTTGGGTTAAGCTGTGACTACCGCACCACAGTGGAGAACATAGGACCGTGACTATTGCACTGTGGAGGACATACAATTTCCTCCACTGTGGTGTGGTAGTCATGGACCTTAGGTTTAGGGCTTGGGTTAAGGATAGTGGATAGCCCTACTAGCTATCCACTATCCTTAACCCAAGCCCTAACCGTAAGGTTTGTAACCATTCACTCAAGTAGTGTTCACGAAAGTGCACTTTCGGTGAAGTGAACTTTCGCATAACCGTGGGTCTGCTGTTTATTTTCGAAAAAGTGAGTTTTCGATTATATACAGTAGACCCATATATATATATATATATATATATATATATATATATATATATATATATATATATATTAGTGTGTGTGTCACATACTGATAGATACACCAATCAAGCAAGTGTGAGAGGGTTAGGGAGAGACAGGTATATGTAGCTGAATGTATGTACAGAAATATTTCCACATAGCAACTTGGGCTCAAGTTAGCTAAGTGAAGGAGCATGCCCAGTGCGACTATCAGTACTTACAAGGTGACTCCAGGCGAGAGCTACCTGTACTCCAGTCCGGGATTATGTGTGCTGCAGGCCATTGGCTGCTGCACCTGTTACCACAGTAGTGCATTTCCCTGACATTGTCCACGGCATTCCCAGTCTGTTTGCTGACCTTAACATGTGACTCATACCTCACAGCTGTACAGAGTTTCACAGACTGCCCAGAATTTTGCTTCATAGTTTTGGTCCGTTTTACATAACACTGTGGTTTTCTCTCAAATTAGTGGTAAATCAGTGAAGACTGAAGTCAATAAATAATGACAGACATTTGAGTTTCAGACTCCATACACATCAGGAGATTCACGGTAATGCAAGACCTGTTATTTTATTCACATTCTATGTTTGTAAGAGCAATATTTAAAACCTGTCCCTATTTGTGGGCCTTTGTCCCACTTTTATTCATGGCTTTGGCCAGATTTCCTGCTCTAAGAGGTTGGGAGGTATGATGTGACTGGGGTTCATGATGTAACAGCACACACAGGTGACAGTCTGCATACCTCTCCCTGCACATGTTTTTTGCAGACTGTCCAGCATTTCTCCCTATATGTCTGCTTTGTTCCTCATACATTTGTGGTTTTCCGGTACTATACTGTAAAATGCAGTCACTGAACTGTTGCAACTACTGAGACATTTAAGTGATGACCTTTACATCCTGCAGCTAATCTGACCTGTTACAACCTGCTGTTATACTAGACACCTTCTAGGTTACTCAGAGCATGTATAATGCCTGTCTGTAGGTTTGTCCCCCCATTCAATCTGGCTTTGTCCAGCTTTCTTGTGGTAACAGATTGAGGGGTTATGATAGTCTGTGGAAATACCACCCAATGACTACCTGAATTGCAAAAGATGTGGTTACTGCCAGATTCAAACCATCAATACCACCACCCATGCTAATGCTCCTAGCCTACTGTGCCACACAGGCTGCTATACAGGGATGCATCATTCATCACACAAACAGCAGCATACAGACCTATACAAAGTCACCCCTGCATTATGTGAGATATAGAGCATGTGGCTAGGTTCTATCGCTGTGTCACAGCGCTGGAATTGGATGGTCTGTTGATATATCATTACAAATATACTGGTACAGCTGTTATATGGATACACTGATGAGCAGGGGGGAGGAAGATGACCAGCCCATGCTCTGCTGGCATACACAGTCGTGCGGCAGTTCTGTGACCCCTCTGTTTGGCATCTCCCTTGAATAGTGTAATTGGGTTACCAGACATGTCCCAGTGAATATTATGGGGCATATACTATTGGAAAGAGTACCTGTTGTCCCAAGTGTCTGTTAGATCTCTGCAAGTAGCCCTGTAGCCCACTATATTCCATTGCATACATCAGCTGGTCCATACATATGCTACCATATTCTAGTACCCCTTAGAAGTGGAGAGTAGCTGTGTGACTTACCTTGTGAATGCACCAGTTGACAGACTTGTAGTTCAAGGCTGACTCTATCTGATGCATGCAGTCCACAGCCAATACATGGTGAGATACAGGTTGTGTGGGCTGGCTGGCATCATTTTTACTAATATGTATGATTCGGAGTAAGGTGTCAGTGCATGTGCTATGCATTGTCTCTTGGCCAAGACCAGGGCATAATGGGCATGCCTACGTCTGCCTACAGGGACAACCTCAGGGTTTTCCTCCTCAGAGTCCCCCTGTCAGTGTGGCTGTGGTGCCTAGGCACTGGTGGGGGGGCTATGTATCCCTTTCCCTTTGTTGATCCTCCTACAGCTGTTTCTGCAGGATCATATTATGCAGCATTTCACATACTGTGAACATGTGTGCACACGTGGCTGGAGAGTACTGCAGGGCTCTTCCAGATATATTGAGGCACTAGAACCATGACTTCAGCAGCCCAAACACATGCTCTGTGATGTTCCTAGTTTGTGCATGTGCCTCATTACAGTGTTCTTCAGTCGGTGTGTGTGCATTTCTGAGGGGTGTCATCATCCACGGTTCCAGTATGTAGCCAGCATCCCCCAGTAAATGGCCATGTGGGATGCCCCCCCAGCAAACATCTGTTACAACTGTGATGCATGCCAGATATAGGAGTTGTGGTAACTACCAGGACTGCCAGCACACACATTCATGATAACACCCTGGCCATTGCACATGACCTGGCAGTTGGAGTGGTACCCCTTGCAGTTGACGTAGCATCTATCCTCCTCAACAGGTGGTGCCTTGATGTGTACATGACAGCAACCTATGGCACCCAGTACCTCAGATTAGTATGTTACATGGTAGAAATGTTGCAAACTGCTGGCTCTTGCCTCAGGGGTGAGGGGAAAATAAATGTGCTCATTGGCATGTAGTAGCATGGCACCCAGGAACTGGTGGAGTACTCTGGATGTGGATGCCTGCGAGACCCTCATAATGTCCCCAGTTAATCTTTGGAATGTACCCATAGCTAGTTTCCTACAAACTACACATACCTTAGTTTCCACTGGGATGGGTTCCCCTCTGTTGGCTCTGGGTCTGAGTTGAGGTCAACAGAGCACAGTGAGTTCTTGTAATATGTCCCTGTCCACCCTGTAGTGCTGTACCATCTCCAGCTCATGTAGGCACTGGAAGGCTACCCTGGGCCTGAACACTCTTCTCCTTCTCAGTTTAGGCCTATGGTCAGCATCAGCAGCAGCAGTTTTGACCTCAGCATCTAGCACATGCATATATAGCAGACCTGCAGCAGCCGCTAGCATTTCTTCAGTTAAAAGTCCCAAGTCTGTACTTCAGTGGTGCAGAGTATGCAGGTGAAATCAGATTGTAGGTTTCTGCAACCTTTATAATGCTCTGCTGTAGGTGCAGCCTTTGTAATTGGCTACCTATGATGCATTTCACCTGCCAAGTACATCATTAAGGACTGTTACTGGCCCTAGTTCAAGTGGGACAGGGGTCAACAGTAATTAAGATCTAACTGGCCTTTAACAGCCTTCCTCGCTCAGGAGTGTGGCACACCGCACAAACACGTGCCATGAAGATAAATAATGCTCAGCAGTCTTAGTGCACACTCCCAAGAAAGGTCATGCCCAGCACAATGGTGCACCATGCAAAAACACTCAACCCCCTGAAACACATGCTCTGAAGGTAAATAAAGCTTAGCAGCCAGTGTACACATCCCCTTGCTGAGTGCAGTGGTGTGCCATGCAAACAAGCACTGCTGTGCTCCAATGAGCTTAAAAAGACACGGACACACCCCCTTTTGATGTTGGCTACCTCTTCTGTGGACACCAACATGGTTCTCTGCCTACACAGATGGGATCCGCGGACACAGATACCCATTTGTGCTATTCAGTAACCCCGGCTCATTTGCATAGAGATCCGTGCACACAACCTGGAAACTACACAGTTCCAGGCCCTACCTCATTAGCAACCACAGCAGTCTACCATTGTATATACTCCATGCAGGGTCCTATAATGCATTACTGTAACATAGTACTAATTTCCATTTTTGCACTTTTAAATTTTTTTGATCTTACAGCATGTTTGCACACTGTAGCACACCACGCATACATGATCTGATTATTAAAAAAAAATATTTTAAATTATTTTCCATTAGGTTTTCGACACATAGTGGATAGTTTTGCACATATCTGGGTCTGCTGTGCTATTTCTGTCCTTCTTACTGCACTTTTACAGTCCCTGTTCTCTGTTTCACATCCTGTACACAGAATGTTTCTGTGTACATTTCGACCAACAACACAGGGTCTGTAGGACTGATTATCTGCTTGCTGGATCACTCTACCACACTCATTTGCATGCAATTCATCTGGTTATGAGGTGACTTGCATGCCATGGACACTTCTGTGTTTGGCGAGCTCATGCATGCCCCTCAGCTCTGTTTCCTGGATCGCAAACCTGCTTACTTTTATGTAAGCAGTTTGCCACTATGCCTACATAGAAAAATAAGTCCATGTAGGCTTTATTAAATCCCCTCCCATTGTCTTTTAATAAATCCCTGTAATAATTAATACTATCTTACTTGATATGACATTTTTGTTCCACCTTTTGCTCTAGCTTATTGACTCATACAGTGTTCCAGTTAGCTACTATAACAACATAACCAGGACGTTATTTCTGAAGCCCTTGTTTATATCATCTAGACATAATAATAATCCTTAAAAAAGTATAAAGAGAACCAATAACTATTTTACAGTTCTGAATCATTTTGACAATGACAGTAATTTTCTTTCAATGCAGACCTTGGACTGGTAATCATTTTTCCTAGTATTAACACATGAGCACTACACTAAGTGAAACTGTTGCTAAATGTAAGCAAGATTTACTCAACTTATGTGTCTTAGTTTAAGCATCAGTTAAATTAGTTTCTTGAACAGAAAACATTCTCATGTTACTGCCTTGGGTATTTTAACATATGTATGCTAATAGTATTTAAAGAAATTATTCCAGAGAGATAACATTAAAACAAATATTTTTTTTCTTCTCTAAATAGAGAGCATAGCAATAATACATGGAAACAGATAATATTAGTAGTCTGCTTAGTAACAAACATTTATGTAGTACCTAATATAAAATAGATAAGAGGAGAATACAAGGCAAGCATTTATCCTTAAAACAAAGAATGACTTAGTCACTGTCTTGGTCATCTATCAAAGCAGAAACAGAAATGAGCATATAATTTCAAATCTGATTGTGATAATATATCCAACATTATTAGCTGTATTTTTGTTTCTTCTTATGTTTCAAAAAACAAGGTACCATTTCAGATAACTTGTGTCTCTGCAACTGAGTTTTCCTATATTTCAAAACTGTGTGTTGTCCATACTTACAGCTTTCACCAATACTGTTTCTGCTAAGATTTGTCAATCTTTGGATAGGTTTCTCCAGTGGACTTATCATCTAATGGTTCTGTGACATGACTGAACTTCTAGTCACAGGCAAATCTTATGAAATTATGAATTTTGACCTACAGACCGTTATCAGACAAGTATCCAATCTCCAAAATATAGATTTATATCTATTAAGTGCAAATATAGACTTGCGTGCACTAAGTGCACCCATGTATGTCAGTCTGATTATTTCAATGAACTTGTGATAATTTACATATGTAAGATAAACAACTTCTAGGAAATGAAGCAAATCCTTAACTCAGTTCCATCAATGACATAATACTTGATATACTATCATGTCTTACTTTGTACTTTTTTACAGTAGGGCACAGCATATAGCTTAGCTGTGCATACTTGGTCTATTTAAGTTAATGTTCCTAACCCCATGTTATATCTTTTGATCTTTCTTTGCATGTTACTCTTTCAAAATGTGATCTGCATATACTGTCAAGCATTTGCCTTGTCACCTGACTGTAAACTATTACCTTGTCTGCTTTGAACATTAATTCCTGAACACTTACTTCTGCCAGGAACAGATTTTCTTATCATGATTTTTGCATATGCTAGGCTCGCACTGTAACTTTGATAATACCTGCATTTCTAAGATAGTGTTACTACAGCTCTAGAATTTTTCACTTTTTCTTCTGTCATTGATAACTGCAGTATTACTCAAATAATCTGAAGTTTCTAAAATCTCTTCAGGCATCTCTTGTAAATCTGTGCTACTGAGCATATTTGCTACACGCAGTTCCTTGCCCAGCCTACATTTCACTTTCAGATCATCTTCTGCAGATAAAGTAACATCCTCTGCAATCTCTGATGTGATTTGTACAACCACTTTCTGTTTATGTTTTGCAATGGGTTATGGTCTGTTTCTAACCTGATGAACATCTATACTATGGACATTCATGTGGAATTTCTCATGTTTCTGCACTGTTGCTAACATTTCTTTTTCATTATGATCATATCTTTTGTATGTATGCAAATGCTCCTGACTCTCAGTAACTGGTATACTGTGTTGTAGAACTGAAACTCCTACACCAATGTGATTGGCATCCTCTTGCAACATAAATAGCATATTAACATTGTAGCATTTTAACACAGATGGATGTGTAACTAGTTTTTTGGGTATCTCAAAACTTTTTTCTTGTTCAAAGCTCCATTCCTAAGCAGCATGCTTTTCTTATACTTTTCTTAGCATTATTAACACAGGCATATTAAGCATAAATGTGGCAATAAAACTGTATAATTCAAAGAAACTTGTATAATGCCTTCTGGTTTTGACATTTGCAGAAATGCTAATTTTTACTACGGTTCAGTCCCCTCTGATGTTAACATATGACCCACATGTTTCAGACTTATCCTCCTTATTTTATTTTTGCTCTAATCTTAAAATTATACTGTTTTTGTGCATCCAGCAGCAGTATCAGACTTTTGCCATGTGCTTCTTGTGTCTGACATCACATAAACAGAGCATCAATTAAGTTTTCAACACTTTACAACCCTGCAACTGTTCATGCAGTAGCTCTATGAACTACATTTATTGCTGATGAAATATAAAGTAGAAGTCTGAAGAATCTGCACCTTCCTAATTTTATATTAATGAACACAATCCAGAACAGCTTTCTTCTTCTAGCTTTATCTGCCAGAATTCCTGATTTGCATCAAATACAAAAAAAGTAGAGCTTGGTATTGCTAATCTGACCTCCTCAAACATAGGTGCTGGATAATGGTCTCTTTTACTGTCTTTTTATCATATTATTCAGATCTTGTAGATCAGTACAAATATGAATGGTATCTTCCTTTACAACAGCAGCCATACTTCTCACCCATGCTATTGGCTTTCCATTCCCTTCGGTTCTTGTTTGGTGTTACTCCTGAAAGCTAGTAGTTCTTCCTTGAAAACATGCACTTCTGGCATAGCATAAAGATTTATTTATATATGATATTCAAATGTCAAACGTCCTATACTTGGATGTAAAGCAGCACAGCACATCTCAAACTGTTGACATTGAAAATAATTACAAAGGATCTTGAAGAGTATGTACATCTGGACAACAATCAGAGCACCTCATTAGCATAAAATTTACAAACTGAATAACATATAACTCCTCCTACTTCCCACTGGAACTAGAGGGAACTACTCAAAATTCAAGCTTAAAAATGAGACTGACAAAACGTTACAAAATATAAACATTATCATGTCCTTATTATGAGATAACATCTGAAATAATTTTACTTATCAATCTGATTATGCCTAGACAAAAATAGTCCTCATAGTGACATACAATTTGATATCACAGCAGTGGACAATATCATAGGGATTTCCTACCCATGCCCCAAAACAGTGGTCAAATATGGGTTTAGGAGAGCAATGAACACATAACAACATTCAACAGTGCATCATGCAGGGTAAATAAAAGAAACTGCTAGCAAGAAAACAAAACACATCAACAGAAGACAATAAGGAATTACCAAACAAAGTGAGGGCTTATGAGAAGAGGCACAAAGACACAGAGAGGTAGGAAGTAGCTATAGATATTTTGTACAACACTTGGAAAATGTAAATAAATTCAGATGAGTTATAACACCTTTCACACAAACAGTTTAACAGAGGAACCTGCAACCAAGATATAGTACCAAAGTAAAAACAGTCACTGTTGGATTAGTTATAAACTGTTACTAAGTAAAGCATAATAATGCTATGCAACACAGTCTAAGAAAAACAACGAGCATTGCAGTCATCATAGCAGATGAGTGAAAGATAATCAAGATATGGTACATAAATACAAGCAACAATGTTTAGCTTAATTAAAAGTAGTCACAAAATCTTAAGTACAGCAATGCTAGTCTAATCCTATTACATAGCAACAAGTATCTGCAACTGTAACACTTGTAGCTGAAAAGTAGATATGAAAGCAGAGGCATAGTGACCATTGTAGAGACCGCAAGCCACTTACATAAAAGTGTATGTTTTGATAAACTAAAGTTGGGAAATATGTATTTAAGTGTCTTTTCTGTATAGTCCATCTGGTTTATTTGAACTTCAATCCATTGCTCAAGCCTCCAGTAGCTTTATCTTTAGTAGAAGAAAGTCCATTTTCTCACCTTACTACCTTCTGATGAAATACGATTTGCTAATATGGTATAGAAATATATTCCTCAAACATCAACCACTACCACCAATAATGCCAGCAGCTTCCAGTTTTCCATTTGATCTTGGTGCCACCCATTGTCAAGTCCCCATTTTCTTCAAATGGGCACCTTCCACTGCAGTCAGAATTCAAATAATGCAGGTCCCTGACTGAAATGTATATAGTGTTGATAGAGGTAGTTCTACAGTCTCTGACAGAACAGAAATACATCTTTGTTACATTTCACTCCCACATATGCTTTCGCTTCTCCCAGATTCTTAGTTCTTCATAGTCTACTTGTCAGCTGATATTGGAAACTCCAATCACATTGACTAGCATAATGAGCCAAACTGTTCTGATGTTGCATACTAGAAAGCAGTGGTGGTAAAGTTCAATGGTATGCTGTACAGTACTGATAAATAAATAGTATTGCTTTGGCTTAGCACAATATTCAAAATGCCTCTCAGACTGTGTGACTGTTATTGTATATACTAACTCTTTGGATTCATACTTTAAATATATTTTACCGTTATGGCTTTTCCTAAGCCAAGGAACTCAGAATATGAGAATAAATTACTGTGTGTTACAATCTAAGACAGACTCTTGCACTGCTTACTCTACCTGTCAGTAGTTTTTCACTCAAAGACCTTACCTCCTGCCTCAAATACACTAACAATGTGCACACAGTTTTCATTTTTTGTCTTTCTATCTTAATACTACAAAAGTACCTTCAGATGTAATACTACATTCTGCACTTGTATCGAGTTTAAGCACCTTGTCATTTCTTACAATTTCTTGTCAAACATCTGATGTGCTGTCTTGTCTCACTGTAACAGGTGTATTTCAGACCTTACTGCATCTGTTATTTTAACTTTAACATTACTGATGAGGGAAAATCTGTGCACACAGCATACCTCGACTTGGCAAAGGCTTTCAACACAATCCCACATTCAGGCATTACCGATAAACTTAGCAAACTGAATTTAAACCCCTTTATTATAAGATGGGTTGCCAACTGGCTCACAAACCAGACACAGTATCAAAGTGGGTGACCCCATATCAAACAGAAGACCTGTTACCAGCAGGGTGCCACAGGGGTCAGAGCTGGGCCCCCTAATGTTTGGTATATACTTCTCAGAAGTTCAGGTCAAAACTAAAGGGTTGTAGCTGACCAAGTTTGCAAATAACTGCAAACTAGGTGCAATCATTGAATGCCCAAATTATATCAATATACTCCAGGATGGTCTCTCACACAGACCAACAAGTGGTGTATTAGTCACGGTCTCAGACCGAATGTAAAGAAATGCATCGTCATTCCCTTCGGCACGATGTCCCTTCACACTATCAAATCAATAACAATACCCTAAGTACCCATGAAGTGGTAAGGGACCTGGGATCACAGGTTAACCTCAACCTTAACTTCAACCACCACGTCTACTATTGTAAGGAAATCTTTCCACATAGCTCACTTGATTAGTAAAGGCATCACTTCGAGAGCAAAAGAAGTTATAACCCCACTATACTCGGCAATTATCCGGCCCATAATTGAGTATAGTGCCTCATTCGGTATGTACTGCACTAAGCACCTGCAGCAAATAGAGAGACCTCAGAGGTTTCTAACAAAGAAGATCAAGGGCCTCCAGCATGTGCCTTACAAGGACTGATGAAAATTGCTGTCATTATGCACTGTATCATATAGACTTCTTAGGGAAGACTTATGCCTGGCCTACAGAGAAACTCAGGACCCAAACATAATTAACTTACTGCATATGCATAAATCAAGTGGGTCTAGGGCTAACCATTCCAGGGACATAAATATGGCCTGCGACTTAAATAGGACATGTTGGAGGGACATATTTATCTCCCAGTGACTGCCACGTCTTTGGAACAGGCTACCAATTCATGTGAAACAGATCATTTCTATGACACTGTTCAAGAGGAACTTGGATGAGTGGATGCGGCACCATAAATTCTTACCAGGGATAGTGCCCACAACCATCCTGGACATGGCAGTCATTACTAAATGCAATCATGGGTATTGACTAATACCTCTGTGGCATTACATTGGGTTGAAATGGCTAGGTTTAAAATTACCTCTGGGTTGATAGCCTAGTAATCTCCTATGATTGCATTATATTTTGTGTACCTCATGGTTCTCACTCGTGCCTTTATTATAGTCACAATGCAGTCTCACTTTATTTATCTGATTTTATTTAACATATTTTGTCATGAACATATCCATTTCCACATTTAGTTATTTTTAACCGTGTACTAGCGATTTCATTTGATCTGTATACATCCACATCTTTCAACAACATAAGGTCTGTTTCTACTAACAGTCTAAAGTGTCTTTGATAATTTCTTATATAACAAACTAGACTTTCGTTGACAGTGATGGGAGTGATATATTACAGTATGTAATATATTACTGTACTATATCACAATTTTTTGTAACTAGTAACATAACTACTTTTTCAAAACAGTAATAAAGTAATAGGAATATATTACTTTTTTAATAACTAGTAACTTAAATGTGAGTTACTTTTGCTTAAACCAGTGGTTCTTAATGTGGGTGATATTTCCCCCTAAAGAACGATAGAAAACTTCCAGGGGGCCCTGGATAGTATGGATAGTAATCAGATGTTAAGAGGTAATAGAGACTTTGAAAGGACAATTTGGATAAAAAATGACAATATAATGTCGACATATCTCATAGCACATAGCATTCATAGCATACCTCTCAACTGTACCAAATTCCTTGGTTTTGGGCTCAAAATAATAGGGTGCCACAAATTCCCGATTGGTGCCATTAAATCCTGATTTTGGAGTGCATGTGGAACCATCTCACTTTTATGAGGCTTCAGTTAAAAAAACACCCCGTAATGATGGTGTCATTCTCCTTTAAGGAGGACCATTTGCTACTCCTTACTGACTACAGGAACAATTGCCGATGTTGTTGATATCTTGGCCGACATGTAGATAATGCTGGAGGAGGGGTATAAGGATTCACATTCAGCCATCTATTATTATAATTCGCTTAGATTTTGTGTCAGTATGCATTTTGAACAATACGATATACTGAGCTGTTGAAATCCTCATCAATTTAACAGAAAATCAAGCTTTTGCCAGAGGCAGGGCAAAATCAGGAATAACTGGTAGGTACAATCGCATATTATCCTGCTGTTTGTAAGGTGGACTTTATGTTAGTGAGTTTGTGTTTCAAAAGTTTTCCCGAGGTAAAAAAAATGCAGTTTAAGAGGCGGTAGCCTGCAGAACTTGTATACCATTCAGCATCTCAACACAAAAAATTTAAAACATAGCCATTAGCCAAACATAATGTGTGGAGGGGGATAATGGTCTGAAATCAGGAACAAATTTTCAATAGGGTGCTTATAAACTTAGAATGGTTTTAGAAAGACATGTTTTGCATTAGTGTGCATTTTCTGAAGGATATCAAGAACTAAAAAGTTTTCAAGAAAGAGTAATACACTGCAGTCAACTAATAATGATAATAATTAGAGCTGTACTTGACTGATGTAACCATAGAAATCTGCTCAAGCGTGGTGGTGTGTTAAAAGAACATAAGCACATCTCATACAGGTTTTACAAACTAAAAGAGCCATGTATTCTCTCCCGGTTGTAATAGAGTAGCTGCAAGTTAGTAAGTCCATGAGTAGAATGGGAAAATATTTTAACTGTCTTCTACAAGTGTACATGCCATAATTAAAGTTTGTAAATACTAGGTATCTTAAGTCACAACATTAATAAAAAGTAAAAGCGACCACCATGAAATTCAGCATTTAATTTCTGCTTTAGAACTGAAAGGCAGCAACTTCAACTCTAGTGTGACTACTAATGGGTGCTATGGACATAAACTCAGTCTACACTTACTGAGGAATTTAAACTAGCCAGGCCAAGGTAAGTGTGAGTGAGTGTATGAGTGTACAAATGTACAAATATGTGTGTTAGTTAAACCGGTGGTTCGTTTTTCTGTACGAGAGAGAGAGAGCGTGTGTGTGTGTGTGTGTGTGTGTGTGTGTGTGTGTGTGTGTGTGTGTGTGTGTGTGTGTGTGTGTGTGTGTGTGTGTGTGTGTGTGTAAGTTAAACCAGCCATTCGTATGACAGATAGTGTGTGTTACTGTGTCAGAAAGTAGGTGTGTGTATCAGTGTGTGGCTGTGTGAGAGCAGAGAAAAGGTAGGTGTGTGTGTGTGTGTGTGTGTGTGTGTGTGTGTGTGTGTGTGTGTGTGTGTGTATGTGTGTGTGCGTGTGTGTGCGTGTGCGTGTGTATGTGTGTGTGTGTGTGTGTGTGTGTAACACTCCTCTCAACTGCTCAGATTCAGCCTAATAGTTTTGGTCTCTTTCTCATAAAATTTGCAGTTTTCTGGTAAATCATGGAGGACTGAAGTCACTAAAGAACATATATAGGAGTTTCAGACTTCATAAAATGCATACTAACACAAATCCTGTTATTCTATCGGCTTTCTAAGTTTATAAGAGCAATATTTTTAATTCTGTCCCTATTTCTGGGCCTTTGTCCTGCCATTATGCTAGTCTTTGACCAGATTTTTTGTGCTAAGAGGTTGAGAGGTTTGGTACTGCAGAATTTAGAAAGTACCAATTTATTACGTTTTAAATTTAAAAAAGACTGTTATTTTGTATTGTTTTTAAGTTGCATTAAACACTAAATGATGCAGTTATCAAAGAAGAATGCTGCAAACAGCAAGGATGTCATCCACACCCATACTACTTAATAATATTAAGTCTGAGATAACTGTACCACAGAATAAATTTAATTCCCCAAGATACCATACTCTTGATACCTGTATACATATCTTATCAACCAAATGCTTGCCATCAGATGTTTCAGTGTTGATCACAGCTGATTCACTACATATATGTGATATTATTTGTGCTGCTTAATAAAACAAGACATTTAACAGTGCATCACATTCCACTGCAAAACATTTTTACAATATTTTTAACAGGGTATTTTAAGCACACATTGCTGTATTCTTAAAGAACAATACTGCTACGGCTTCTACATATATAATGAGTACAAAACTACTGCTTTACAATTTAGTTATGTTATACATTCCAGCAAAAAGTTTTATTCAGTCATTGTCTGATATTTAATTTAATCAATTCAATGTTGTGAGAGAGCAGAAGCCCCTCATAGCAAGCAGTGGGTGCAAGGTAGACTAACAAATCATGGGTACAGTGCCAATCTATTACAGGATACACACACACACACACACACACACACACACACACACACACACACAGATACAGACATACATGCACACACAAATACATACCTTATATTATATATACTCACAGACAATTTGGAGAAGTCAATTCACCAATGACCTGCCTTTTGGCGACAGTTAGAGGTATGAGTCAGTGCCCAGCATCAGCAGCTACCAGATTTGTTTACAAAACCTACTAATGCACATTGGCATTTGCATGACTACAAGAGCAGAAGGTTTCTGAATCAGATTTATTTTATCCATTGATCACATTGACCTGATATCCACATATTGACAACAGTGGCTTGTTATACCAATGATTGTTATGACAGACTTTAGTTTTATATAAGGTTAATAGAGTGCACAGTTCTTTTATATATGTTACAGTTACTGGTGTATGTTATTTCAATGAATTTCTGTAAGGGTGCAGCTAATGTGACATCAGTGTGTATATCCTATAAGTGTGGTAGGGCAGAAAGAAGAATGCAAAGTGTTTTACATGCCTATTGCTTACTACTTCCCTTAATATGTTTTTATTAATGCTGTAAAGGGACTTTAACTGGTGTTTCTGTGTGAATGTATATTTTCAGAGTTAAAGTTAAATTGGGGAACATTTTCACAACTATTTGAATGTTGGTATCCCACAATTCCATTGGAGTGGGCAGAGTTGCATTATTATACATGACAATTCTATGTTGATTAGTGTCCAGATTTTTGGTCAGTTGTACCTACTTTTCATGGGCCTTTGTCCAGATTTTTGATGTCTCCAGGTTGAGACGTAGGATTCATAATAGATCATTAGAATTAGTATGGAGCATAATTTACTTCATTTTTTTAGCACTGCAAGGAGGAGAAAGCTAATGATGACCAAACTCTGACCCTGCCCTGGTACAGTGGGACTCTCACCCACTAAAACACCCCTTAACACTGAGACAATTCTAGCCTGCTAGCAATCATATCCTTACCTTGCTGTATAATAAACGACATTGGTTCTCCATACCGCTGTCAGTCAGAATTGAACTCACCACTCATTGGTTCAACACCCAACGCCTCAACCCACTGCACCAAGTAGGACTCTTTGGGTGGAACTATGAGCAACCAATCTTTGTCTTGATCATTTTTTGTTATGTTCTATTTAAAATTCTTTTTGGGTTTTGATTTTTAGTTGCTGAAAATAGACAAAATGTGATAGGTTTTTATACGTCTTGTGCTGCTGGCTGTTTATGGTTTGGTTTAATTATTATTTGTGACTGTCTAGCTATAAAGAGTAGTCATCATCTTCTACTTTCAGCTGCTCCCATTAGGTGTCACCACAGCAGATCAGCAACCTGCAGAACAAGTGGCAGTAGACTTTTATGATATCAGCTTGCCAGCCCGGCGCCCAACCTTCCTCAAAAGACACGCACATGCGCACACACTTACACTTTAGAATTTCCAATCCACCTGCAGCATGTCTTGGGAATGTGGGAGGAAACAGGAGCACCCAGAGAAAACCCACACAAACACAGGGAGGACATGCAGACTCCACACAGAAGGCACCCCAGCTGAGAATCGAACCAGAGAACCTCTCGCTGTGAGGTGATAATGCTAACCTCTGATCACTGTACTTCCCAGCTATAAAGACTAACCTGCTGGAGTTTTTCAACTGTTAAATGCTGTTCGTCATCATTGTAACATTGTTTATACAACTTTAATAATACACTTATATACATGTGCTTATTTGTGTGAGTAAATCTCAGTTTTATAACTGATAAACTATACTTATGTAAAAGTAACACGTTACTTTAGTTAGTAACTAGTAATAATTATATATTACTTTTTTAGAAAAGTAATAAGTAATAGTAGTATGTTGCTTTCACTGAAAAGTAACTAGTAATAGTAACTTATTACTTTTATAAGTAACTAGCACAATACTGCTCATTAATGAATCATGCACCTTGTCAAGTTCTTGTAATTTGTGCCAGATCCATAATAGTAGTAACATTAGCAATTATACCCTCTGTGAGAGGTTGTGCTTACATTAAGAAAAAATGATGAATAAAAGGCAAGTTCATTTTAGGCTAATTCCTGTTACTTTATCTTTCTCCTCTTCAAAGACAATAAGAAATTTAAATATCATCAAGACTTCTTCCCTAATTATATGCAAAAATGTGACATGCTCTGCCTTTTAAGGCCACTCTGTTTTTCAATTTACACCGAAGGAAAAATAATTTCTGGATCCAAAGCTTCTTGTTTTCTAAGCAACCTTTCAATCAGAGAATTCCTGGCAGTTGCAGATGGTGCATTTTTCTCCAAGCATTATACTTCTATACTTCCAACTATATCATGTCTTAAGAGCAACTGTATCTTCACTTCACCAGTGGCAGAGATGGGTAAACCCATGACTACATCCCATATGATTTCAGTTCAATTAGCAGCTCAAGAGCTTGATGGTGCTGGCAGGGGAGGATGGGCATGCCCACCCTGAGGTGCAGGGCAGAGTAGGGTGCACACTACCAGAATGCCTTCTAGGAGGGTGTGACACTACATATTCATCCTGGAGTAGTCCACCAAGCCACCATCTTATAGTACTCATCATTAGAGTGTACAGTAGATTAAACCTATAAGGAAAGGGTTTTATGGGTATTCCTACCTGGGGCTAGAATTAGGCCATTCAAATGCCTTTATAGTTAGGATGCTAGCAAAGACACATGAAACTCTCATGGCTGCCTATATTGCAGCCCTTATGAGTTGATGTTTCTATGGACTCCACATCATGGAATAATAAAAAGGTCAGAGTCTAATTACAGAAGTCTTAATAATCAGCAGGAATGTGCAAAAAGAGCATCGAAAAATATATCTTCACTTCAGCAGGTATAATTCAACATTTAACATGTATGAATGACCAGCATACAACATAGACACTGTGCAAATGCTTCTAAGCTGCACGAGATGTTATTCAAATAGTTTTCTAGAAGGAATGTGCACCATATGACAATCAATATTCTGAGTTACTCATTGGGATATTTAAAGACCTAGTCATTAACATAGTTAAAGTTGCATATCATCCACATTATATAAAGGCCAAGGCTGCCTCATTCAGGCAGTCATAGGGATAGAGGGTAGATCTGGATCATGTTTAGTCTCCAATGAGCAAATACTGGAACAACAGGTTTGACAAAGACTCTGAATATAAGTAGAAAGGCCAAAAAGCAAGTAGGCAAACTGATATGATTGGTTGGCACCATTTACTTAGAGGGATAAATCCTTGGCTACATCCCAGGTCACCGGAGTCTGACTAGCAGCTCAGGCACTTGATGGCATTGGCAGGTGGTGATGATGAGCATGGTGAGGGAGGGCAGAATAGAGCAGGATGAGATGCATAGCCATCATCCTTCACAGGTGAGGTGATATTGCAGTGGATAGGATTTCAGCTTATCAAACCATTGCCTAATAGTAGATCTCTTTAACAAGAGTACAGGAGCATGCACTCACAGAGAGCAAGGCATTGACAGCCTCTATGGTGAAACAGATACCCTCTCCTCCTGTTCAAAGGTAGGGCTAGGGACTTACACAAATGCTTGCATTGCTGGAATACTGGTCGGAGACAAACTCCCCAGTGTGAGCTTGAACAATGGCCTGCCCAGGTGGTTCTCACACTAATGTATCTGGAGACTGCACACTATTACAGAATGAATTGGTGGAAGTCTAATAGCAGCAGGCCTGATGGTTGGCAGGCACAGAGGAAAAAACAGCTAGGAGAAAACTAAAAAGATTACTCCAATGTGAACCTGCGGAACAGTCTGAGGGCTCATTTAAAAGAGATATTCCAAACAGTTATGATTCATGTCCCAAGTGATGAGGAAAGTGTCTCATCAGCTGACTATCATGCACGCTCATACTACTGCATACTTCCAAGATGGGCAGAGTGAACAATAGGTCACCACTGGCCTTTCTTTTTTCAGTACTAGAAACTCTCAGGCCAAAACCTTATCCCATTTCTAGCAAGGATTATTTTTTAATGTTTTGCATACCACCACCAACTAACTGCTTGAAATGGGGCAGTGTGTGCTGCAGCTGGTTTCAGGTGGTATTCCTGGAAAAGGGGGTAACTGAGAAGGTTTTATTGTGTAGGCAGTGGCTAACATATTCGTGTCTAAGGACAGAAGAAATTACTAGTTTTAGAAAAAGGAAATCCTCCCACCAACATGTCTAGTGAAGGAGAGGGAAGGACTGTGTGCCATATTCACAGCTGGGGATCACAGTTGTTGTTATGAAAGGACAAGACCTGCATCCTAAATTTTGTCCCTGATGCTTCCTGTTCTGACATTGCCCCCCTGCCCTTCCAGTTTTGCTTTTATTTTCTTTTTCTTTCTGGAATTGTCTGTTTTATCTGCACTGAAAAGTAAAGTTCATCTCTTATAAGAAAGCCAAACATTGGATGAGTAGTTTCTAGAATTCCCTTGAATGGAGGTGGGTGAAAATTCTGTTTCACATATTGACTATCTCTCTATTTTTCCTCTCTTTTTGATTTTCTTTGAATGGGTTCAACACAGGCTGTTCTTATCTATGGGTTTATTTAAGCAGTTGTCTCTTAGCTCCATCAGAGAAAGGTTGGATTCATAACCAAACATGACTTTGAAGAAAAGTACCTACAGCAGAAGCCATGTATCATGCATCTACCATGTCACAGCAATATTTAAATTCATATTTGCTCACCTTAACTGCTGTGTGAGATAAAATGTTGAGCTTTCCATTCAAAGAGGCATACTGAATTTCCTATCCCTTATTTATTTGTCTTGATAAAGCCTTCCTTGTAGTGTACAATATGATTTTGAGAATCGGTGGACCTGAGACTAAAACTGTTGAAGTTGTTTATCACTTACTACAGACTGTGTCCAAGATTCCAGTCCCTCTCTGTCTCTGCCTGCTGTTAAACCAACCAAAAACCGAGCACACTCCTGGACTAGAAACAACACAGTCTAAATAATGCAAAGAAGAATCCAGCCAGCCGAAAATCACAACAAACACAGTTTTATTGAAAAAAGCACAAAAACTACCTCGGTTAAGCGCTTTCATCATGTGATATGACTTCTTCAGAACCATGGTGTAACATAACACAACGTGGATTAAAAAACTGAATGAAACAGCTGATTTAGAAACACACCCACTAAACTAACCAGTCATGGATCATTGTACCCAGTGGGAAAATTAAAGAAACAGCATGAGAATATGTATCTAATGGCAGGAAAGAACTGGTTGTTAAGATGAAACCAAGTGACAAAAATAGTGTAAAATTAAAATCAAGATATGGCAATAAGTTCAGAAACAAGCCACATTTTCTTCACTTCACTAAGAAGAGAAATGGAATTATTCAAACTAAGGAAACTGGCTACATCTGGTTTGATTTGCCAAAACATTTCACAATGCAGCAACCTGTTTTGCCTGTCCCCACAGCATGCAGATGCTTGCACTTGTTCGAGTACCATAAACTTAAATTTTTTGAAACATCACAAGTATATACGTGCCTAGCTAAATCACTCGTGTTGTCTTTACATTGAAGACTGTAAACATGTTGGTAAATCCTCCTGTTTAATGCATTTTTTGTTTTACCAATGTAACATGCTGTGCAGATTCACAAGTTGCCAAGTATACCACTCTCTCAGAGTGACAACTGAATCTTCCACCCCACTTAACTGAACTGATCCTGCCTTCTAAAACATCATCAACATCACAATTAATATAGTGAAATTGTCTGCAGTGTCCAGACTTCATAGTACTTGGCTGGCCAACATATTGCTGAATCGGCTTCTCTAAAATACGTTTGATGTTAAATTTTTTTTTAACACAAAATCAGGTGTCTATAAAAAATTACTTTTAATATTCTCATCACATCAAAGAAGAGGCCAGTTCTTTCTCATAATTTCTGATATATTTCTAGCATCCAACGAATAATGGAGAACCATGTTGTTTAAAGTTGAAAAATCCCTGAACTCCAAGTTAACTTCATTCTTGATGATAGCTGCATATCTGTCTTTCCTACCAGCCCGAATCTCATCCTGTACCTTTTGCAAAAGTGATGCAGGGTAGTGATGTTCACATAACATCAATTTGAGCTGATTAGATTCTTGTAAACAATTGGAATCCTCAGATGTGAGTCTTGATATCCTGATGAAATGACCTCAGAATCCCTTTCTTCTGGTGAAAGAGGTGGCTACCTCAAAAACTTAAAAAGACTTTGCAGAAAGTAGGTTTCCTATAGGTCTGCATTGCCAACTGACCTTGCAGTAGTTTAATAATCTTGATGTCCAAATAATTTGTTCAGTGTCAGTGTTTGAAGTCAATCACAAAAAATGAGTACTATTCTGTAAGTTTAGAGACCCCTTATTTCTTTCTCTTTGCCTGTACTCTGATATCAACCCTTGATATGGAAGGCAATCTCTAAACAGCAGTCCATACAAGTTCTTGGCATCTTCTCATTCTATTACCTTTCCCACTCTAATTTTTTGATCCTAGTACCTTGGTTCTTTTACCAGTTTTCTCCAATAAATTTCAGCCCCCTCTTGCCTATTGTCTGTATCCCCAGTTGCAGTCATCCCTATCAGCAAAATCTTCTTTCGCCATTCCCATGTTGGCTTAGTTCTTACTGTACTTTCTGCTACTTTATGAATAGAATATTCTGTATGATTATTGTTATTCTGCTTAAAGGCCTGCATCCAAAATCCCAGTCTCTCCATGTCTCTTGAGCTTCCCCCTGTTTCATCATCATCTCTTTCCACTTTGAATTATAGTCTACTGCTTTTGCTGTGTACAGGAGCCTTAACTGTGTTGCTCTGAAATACCCCTTTAAATCGGGTAATCCCAATCCGCCCTGTTTCTGGAAGAATCAGCTTATCCCACTTGATTCTTGCTGTCTTCCCCTCCCAGATGCAGTCCTTCAGCTCTATTAATTGCTATCCACAACTTCTCCTCTGGTTGATAAAAATATGCCTGACCTGTGTATAAGATTATATGGACTAAAAACATTTTAACTGCTTGTACCTTACTATCGATATCCATATAACAGAGTTTCCATTTTGTTAGTTTTTATATTATCTTTTGTTTAGTCTCTTCCCACATATCCTTAGCTGGCACACCAGAATCATTTTTAATCCATACTCCTTCCTTCATTTAATCATGTCCCCATAAGTACAGATATTGCTGAACAAATTTGTATGTGGCTACATAGTTTACCACTATAGCCTTTGTTTCAGCTTAATTAATTTTGTATCCCAAAAAGATTTAAAACTGTCTCAAAATGTTCCACAGAACTGTAATGTCCCTTTCTGGTTTTGTCAGGTTTAAAATAATGTCATCTGCAAATACAGCCAGCTTTTCTTGACTACCATACCAATTAATACTTGAATTTCTGAGTCCCTTATTTTCTTTGCCAATGGTTCTAAATAAAATGCAAATAACAAATGGGAGAGAGGACACCCCTGCCTTCTTTCTCTGTTCAAGTAGAAATTGTCAGAAAGGACCCCACCCACTTTAATGTTGGCCTCAGATCCCTCATATATCCTCCTAATCAATCTTATAATATATTCAGGAAATGCAAATTCTTCCATTGCCCTGCTCATAAAGTCCTAGCTTACTCTGTCAACTGCTTTCGCTGCATCAAGACCCACCAACAATAGTAGTATTTTCTTACATTCTGCTTCCCTCTGGATCATCAATGTTCTGTTAATGTTGTCAAATGTTTGCCTCCCTTCTACAAAGCGACACTGATCAATTTTGGCATTACTTACTAATAAACTTCTTAAACCAGGACACTGTCCTACTCCTATCCCTTCAGGATTTAACCTCAACAGTACTACTCAGATCCCAAATGCCTTTAATAAGTACTTTACAGAAGCCATTCTAACCCTAGCCAACTCACTACCTACACCTACTACATCCTCACAAGATATCTCTTCAGCCTCGTCTAACGCCTTTCAAATTCAACCCGTCTCATCAACTATTATTTACAAGCTTCTCATCAAACTCAAACCTTGTACCCCATCTGCTGACCAACTCCCATCTGAATACTTACAAATTGCCGCAAAAGCTATTTATCACCCAGTATCTATTCTGATTAATAGGACCATCTCTGAAGGAAAAATCCCTACCATTTGGAAAATATCTCATATAATTCCTCTACATAAAGGGGGCTCTTCTTCTGAGCTCTCTAACTATCGCCCTATTGCCTTACTGTCCCCATTAGCTAGGATAATGGAAAGATGCATACACAAACAATTTCTTAACTACCTTCTTCAAAACAGACTTCTAGCTGACTGTCAACATGGTTTCAGGCCTCACCATAGCACTACAACTGCCCTCCTTTCCTTTGCTGACTCCATTAATAATAATCGAAATAATAATAATTTCTCATCTGCACTATTCATAGACCTATCAAAAGCTTTTGATATGGTTAACCATAATATACTTCTTGAAAAACTCAACCTCTTCTCTCTAAGCTCACATTCTTTACAGTGGTTTAGAAGCTATCTCGAAAACAGGCAACAAGCAGTGCTTTGGGAGAATAACCTATCATCCCTACTCCCAGTAAATGTAGGTGTTCCACAAGGATCAATCCTTGGACCCCTTCTTTTCTCATTATTTATTAATGACCTTTACTTGAATGTGCCACAAGCGACCTGCATCCAATATGCAGATGACTAGACTTTGATCTGTTCTGCTATAAACATTTCCTCCCTCCAATCCATCACCCAAACAACTTTCCATAACGTTGAAAAGTGGTTTATGCAACACTACCTCCTCCTTAACCCCCAAAAAACTAAGCTTCTTCTCTTTACTCCTACTAATAAATCTCCTACACCATTCTTCACTATCTCCTCAAATAATTCTACCTGTATTAACCCTGATACAACCACTCGACTATTAGGTGTAACCATTGACAACCATCTTAACTTTGATGACCAAATTAACGCTACTATTAAAGTTGTTAATAAAAAAATTGGGACACTCTACAGAATTAAACCCTTCCTTAACCCAGCAGCTAGAAAAACCATTGCACAGACCCACCTGCTTTCCACCCTTTTTTATGCTTCAGCTATATATACTACCTTATCTGAAACCAACATTACCAAACTCTCTACCTGCTATAATAGTATAGCCAGATTCATAAATGCTACTCCCCATAGAACTCACCACTGTCAAAACCTCAAACAACTAAATTGGCTAGAACTAAAAAAACACTTACTCTATCAACAATTACTTGTCATTCATAAGACCCTTCACTTCCCTGATAATACTCCTAGCCTGGCTAAACTGATTTCTCCTTATAAAAACCTAGCCACACTTCGCTCTGCCAATAAATTCCTAGTATCTACAACTAAATCATACAATAAAGCTGGGGATGCATTATTTTCAAATTCCATAGGTAAACACTGGAATTTACTCCCTCATGAAATAGCTACTCAAGAGTCTACCTCTATTCAAAAGACATATCAAAGAACATCTTAAAACTCAATGGCTATGTCCTTGTACTAATCCCGACTGAAAGTAAGTCTCAATATACCTTATTTGACTTCTCGTCCCATTACTGAGCTCCTATCTGACACCTTCTAGTGCTAAGAGTTGCATCTCAAAAGTATGCCTTCTATTATTTTAAACTTCAATATTTTCTTTTTTTAATTGGTGTAACTTGTCATAAATATTTACATCGTTTTTGTAATTCTCTCTTGTACCTTGTATATTTTTATGAATAATAACTTTTTCTTTGTTAAATATCATTGTTATTTTTACCTGTACTGGAGCTTTTCTCCCCGGGCCTCTGCTGTAAACGGATATATGTCCAGTTAGACTAGCCCGGTCAACAAATGTAAAATAAAATAAAATAAATAAAATAAATAAAAAATACTTTTGTCATTCTTTTAGCCATGATAGACATGCGGTGGTGCAGCGGTAGTGTTGTCACCTCACAGCAACAGGTTCTCCCATTCGATTCTCGGCTGGACCGCCTTCAATGTGGAGTCTACATGTCCTCCCCACGGTCAAGTGGCATACGAAAGACATGCGTGAAATGGGCATGCCTTTGTTAAAGGTTGGGCGTCAAGCTGGCAACTCAGCACCGTAAAAATCTACTGCCAATCATTAGCGGACCGGAGTTCAGCTGTGGCAACCCCTAACTGGGAAAAGCCGAAAGAAGAAGACATGGGCACTTTTATAATCATGGTTTAGTATTGAAATGGGCCTATATGAAGCTGAGTCCAATGTATCTTTACCGTCTTTAGGTATTACAGCTACCACTGCTTTCTTCCAAGATGTTAGTACTGTTCCTCCTCTTAAAATACTGTTAAACAAAACCTTTCAGATCTTTATCAGTTTTTTCTCTCCTAGCTTCTAAACGTCCACAGGAATACCATCTATTTCTGGGGACTTTCCAGTAGATTGGATACACATCACAATTTTTATCTGATCTCCTCCTATCCTGACCATTAATAATTGAGCCTCACCCTCGTCTACCTCTAACCTTGGCATAGTTAATTCTTCCATAAATATTTCCATTTTTATCTTTTCTTGATTTCCATATTTCTCTGCTTTATTCACATTTTCATAGAATTTCTGAAATATTTTTAATAACTCTACAGGATCTCTTTTTACCTTACTTGTTATAGGGTCCCTAAGCTTGGTGACAGCTTTTTCTACTTTCTGTTGCCTGAGTCGTTGTGCTAAAAGTTTTTGTGCTCTAGTGTTATTATGAAAAATTAGTTGCTTAACAGCAACCCTTCTAAAATCATGCATATTATCGATGTAATCCGTTATTTTCTGCTTAGCATTCTGCAGTTGATCCTCTTCTTGTTCTGTGAGATTCCCCCTATTCTGCATTACTTTAACATTTGTCAGTCCCTCTAAATAATTCTTGTTACTTCTTAACCATAGCTCCCTTTCTTTTATTTCCACAGTATTTTTAAATTCACCTTAATTTTCTCCCACTCCATAGCTATATTTTCAGAAGAAATTTCTATCCTAATTGCTCATGAATAATCGCCACTATCCATTTATTAAATTCCTCTCTTTTCAACAGATAGGTGAGAAAGTGTCAGTGTCTCATTTTTATTTCATTACCCTGTGTTTTTATTTTAGTTATTATTGGCACATGATCTGAAATAGTTATTGAGTGCATAACAAGACCTTCAATTAAATGCACATGTTCTAGTGAAATGTAAATTCTGTCTAGCCTAGCCCAGTTTCTATATCTTGGGGAATAATCTCTTTCTCTTGCCCAAGACTTCTCCCTTGGACCTCCGCGCAGTGTGGTTGCCACTTGAAGGAATGCCACCTAACCCAGACTGCCCTCCCATCATTACTGCATCCTACATTATTAATTCTGGGCTTTTTAGTGCATTACATTGCTATTCCCTTCAAAGTCCACTAAATGGCAGTAGACATCTAAATGCAGCCAATATGTAATGCATACATTCCCTTTAAGTACTATTACATAATAACAAACTAACAAAAGTAACTCTAGTGAAACCCCTTCCATTTCCTGTATTTTATATGTCCTAAAGCCCTTAACACAGAAGCATAGTTCCTCAATTACACTCAATTTCTCCCCTTTAAAAGACTGTCTTCCAGCCTAATACGATATAGCTTACCTGTTAACTAGTACCTGACTGTTTTTGTTTTGCCACTCCTGCCTCTTCCAGCTGGGCCAACCCACTCCGTTTGCCCTCACTACACTCGGGTTCACTCCGCTCCCCTACCCTACCCTCATTCTCACCCACACCCACTTCAATTACATTTATAGCTCTCCTCATCCCCACCTACTCATCCATCCTCCAGTCACAGACCTCCACCTCAATACTCCTCCACCTACCCCATTAATCCATCACAAACCCACCCATCTTCATTGGCTCCATGCTCTCCACCAACTCCTCTCTCAGTAGACCCAATCCTCTCCCCTCTCAAACACCACACCCTTCCTCTAAGCTTACTTCCCACCCTCATAACCCAGTAATCCTAGTTTCATCCTTGTCTTTCCACTCCTCCATCTTACTATACCTCCCCAACCTCACTCCCACACAACAATTCTCATACAAACCTACTTTTAGTTCAACATCATATAGCTATGACTCTTGTATTCAACATTGTTCTTTTCACATTTACTATCCACCCCTCTCTTCTAAGACTATCATCCTTTCACACAAATTACATACTTACCACAACATCACCATTCACATCAACCCACACACATACTCTCCCCAGTCACTCTGCCATCTGCTCCACTCTCTATAGTACAGAGCTAATATTACAAAAGAAACTTCACCCTCTACCCACATCACAACCTTCCTTACAACCACAACTTCAAGTACCTCCATTACATAAAAAAGAAGCCCCTACCCACCTACTTCCCTGTTCTCAGTGAACTAGTCTTTTGTGGTGACTTACATCCTAACCCTGGCCCTTCTCCCTATTAGATGAACAAACACTTAAAATGTTGAGCACGAATGCTCAACAGCTTTTAAGTGAACGTTCATCTAAGCGAACCCCAAGAATGTCAAAACAAGGTGTTTCAAAAATTACAGTTGCCAGCCGTGAGGAAGTCAACGGCTGACATCAGAACGTTCACCCTGTCTTACCGTTCTTACATTCCTCCACTGTGGTACAGTCTTGATGTTCACCCTGTGTAATGTTATGACAGTCCTCCACTGTGGTGTGATCTCAGAGTTGGTATATTTAAGTAGGGGGGTGTGGGGGACACAGCACCCCCACTTTGGGGGGGGGGCAAAGACCCCACTTTATTTTGTCAATTTGTTATTTTATTTAATATTTTTTTGGGGGGGGTTGTAATTGTGTACAGTACATTGTAGCCTTCAGCCGTTGGCTTCCTGATGGCTGGCCAACTATAACTTTTCAAAACTCCTTGTTTTGATGGGGTTTCGATTAGATGAACGTTCGCTTAAAAGCTGTTGAGCATGTCATACTCGACATTTTAAGCATTCGTTCATCTAATATAGATCCCCTCCCACTCATGATTACTCTAACTCCAGAACATCCCTAAACTTTACCACAATTAATCCCCAAAGCATTAGAAACTAAATTCCCCAACTGCACACAAGGCTAAATCAATATAAACCAGCTTTTACAGCTATCACTGAAACCTGGCTAAAACTATACATCAAAGATTCTGAATTTCTACCCCCAAACTACTCCTACCTAAGAATTGATAAGACTACATAAAAAAGGTGGTGGCATCACCTTATTAATCCCTAGCTCCTTTACAGTAATCCCATACTCCAAGCCAATTCCCCACTTCTCCACTGCAGAGTTTATTTATTTTATTTATTTATTTTACATTTGTTGACCGGGCTAGTCTAACTGGATATATGTCCATTTTCAGTAGAGGCCCGAGGAGAAAAGCTCTGAGACAATAAAAGAAAAAAGAAATTTTTTTTTATACAAATAGTCCACAAGAAAAGTGGAAATACAAAATAATTACATACAAATACAATTGATTGGCAGGAATATTATAGCAAACAGTTTTTTTTTTTTGGCTACATATAGGAAAATAAAAAAATATATTCTTTTTCGATTTATATAAGAAAAACGAAAAAAGATATTTCATGTACATAAAATTCACACAGCACAGAAGGGAAGTACAAAATAAAAGAGAAAAAAAAATGTTTAGTCAAGTCGAATATAGAAGGTAGAGAAGTCTCAGGAAAAAGAATTCAGTTAGGGAGTCAAAGTAGAAAAAGTATCAGTCAGGCTTGGAGCAGGGGCAAAGCCATTGGGTGTTAATGAAGTTTTTTAACTGTTTCTTGAAAAGGTTGGTGGAAGTAAGGGATGTTATTTCACTTGGAAGTTTGTTCCAAGTATTGCCAACAGCATTTGAGAATAGGCAGTCCCTGGATTTGTTAATGGATTTAATGGTGGCAACTTGTAGCTTTTTAGCGTATCTTAGGGTAAGAAGGTTTTTATAAGAATTTAAAAGGGTACAAAGTATGGGAGCATTTGTAGGATGATGTAAAATCTTGTGAATAAAAATGAGTTGCTGGTAAAGTAGTTGGTTTTGTACTTCCAGCCATCCTAGAAGTTTAAGATTAAGGCAGTGGTGAGTACGGAAAGGGGCACCGGTGGCAAATTTGGCTATGTTGTTGTAGGCAGTTGCTAGTTTATTTAGATTGCTTTTGGATAGCTTAGTATAGATAGGGGAGGCATAGAGAAGGGTGGAAATGAGGTGGGTTTGGGCAGTAGAGATCTTTGCTGACTCTGTAAGAAAACATCTGATTCTATAGAGGAATCCAAGTTTTCTATTTACTGATTTAATAGTTGAGTTAATGTGTGTGTCAAAGTTGAAATTGTTGTCTATTACTACACAGAGGAGTTTGGTGGTGGGTTCGGGGGCTATTTCTGTGCCATTGTTTGATTTCAATATGAAATTGATAGAGGGGGACTTCTGTGTTGGAGTAAATAGTAATTTAGTTTTTTTCAGGTTCAGGAGGACATCTCTGATGGAACCAGTTTTGAACTAAAGTAAAGACTGCGTGCTAGTTTGTAGTTTTGCAGGGAAGGATGTGGCACATATCAGAGTCAAATCATCTGCATATTGTATGCATGAAGTTTGGGGAAGGGAGGTTTTTAGACCATTAATGAAAATTGTGAAAAGGAGAGGTCCAAGAATTGATCCTTAAGGGACACCAAGGGTGATGGGAAGCTGAGAGGATAGATTGTTTTCCCACAGGACAGCTTGTTTTCTGTTTTCAAGGTAGGATTGGAACCATTTTACTAATTGAAGATCAAGAGAGAGTGATTCAAGTATACCTATCAATAGTTGGTTGTTAACCATATCAAAGGCCTTTGAGAGATCTATGAAGAGTGCAGCAGATAGAAGGTTAGTATTCCTGTTTTTATTAATGCAGTCTGTAAAGGATAGAAGAGCTGTTGTAGTACTATGGTGTGGCCTGAAACCATGTTGGCAGTCAACTAGTAGGTTGTTTTGTAAGAGGTACTGAAGTAATTGTCGGTGGATACATCTCTCCATAATTTTTTCTAGGGGAGAGAGAAGGGCTATAGGGCAGAAGTTTGATAATTCATTTGAGGTACCTCCCTTATGCAGAGGGATGATATAGGAGACTTTCCAGATGAATGGGACATAATATTCAGAGATAGCTCTGTTTATTAGGATAAAAACAGGGTAGGCAAGTACACCAGCTGCAATTTGCAGGTATTCAGCTGGGAAAAGGTTAGCTGATGGTGTACATGGTTTAAGTTTAAGAAGCAAGGAGTGTATTAAATATGTTGGAACAGGCTGAAGGTTAAAAGACTGGGGCAATTTGGTTAGTGAGGGAAATTTAGTGGTGGTAAGGTAGTTGCTAGTGACTGGACTGTTTCAGAGAAAAATTTGTTAAAGGTGTCGGCAATTTGGTTGGGAGAGGTTTGGGTTAGGATAGAGGGAGTAGGTGTTTTGGACTGTCCTGGGTGGAGTAATTTGTTGATACCTGACCAGAACCTTTGAGGATTGTTTTGTTGGTTCTGTTGGATTTTAAGGTAGTAGGTTTTTTTGTCAAGGATTATAGATTTTTTAGTGGTATTATGAATTTGTCTAAAATTTAGATGATCAGTTGGGTTTTTAGTTTTTCTCCATTTGGACCAGAGTTTGTTTCTTAATTGTATGTTTATCCTTGTGTCCTTAGAGAACCAGGGAGCTGGTTTATTTTTTGTTTTAACAGTGTAAGTGGGAGTGTGGTGCTCAAGGATCTGCAAAAATGTTTTGTTAAAGTATGAAACGGCTTCGTCAAGAGGTAGGTATTTTAGGGGAGACCAATTACAAGCTTTGAGCTCAGCTTGAAAATAACTTGGGTTGAGATATTTTTTGTTTCTGGTAGTTCTAAAATCTATTTGATTATGAATGTGGGTCTTTTGCCTAGAGATGTAAGTAAGAGAATGGTCACTAATATTATCAGGGAGTATACCTGTTTGATAAGTATGGGGGTCATTATTTACTAGTATCCAATCTAAGGTGGTTTGTTTCTTGCTAGGTTTGTGGGTTCTGGTAGGGAAGGCAATGATTTGGTGGAAGCCAAAGAGGTTTATATGCGTAGTTGGAGTGGCAGAGGTACAGCTATTCCAATCAATATTAAAGTCACCAAGGAGTATGGTTTCTTGTGGTAGGGGCATGAAAAAACAGCTAAGGGTATTTTCAAGAGTACTGATATTATTCCCTGGGGGGATGTATGAGCAGATAATGTATATTGATTTCTTTGTATTAATTTGGAGCTTAGAGGTTAAAATTTCTGCGTAGTTAGGTGGTGGAGGATGTAAATCTAATGATGTGACCTTCAGTTCAGATTTGAACAGTATTGCTACTCCACCTCCCTTTTTATTTAGATGGTCTAGTCTGAGAATGTTATAGCCTGGAGGGACAATGTCATTGTCTTTAGTTGTGGGTTTAAGCCACGTTTCTCGACATCTAGTTAGTAATAACCTTCCTAAAACTAGATGATTCCAAAAGCCTTTGCATCATAGTCATATACATTCCCCCAGGCAATACTACTCCTATTCTTGAATAAATTCTTGCCTGGACATCAAACAATATAAAAAATTAAACCGTCATCCTAGGCAACATCAATATTAACTGGCTCGACATTTCCACTTATAACCCCTCTACACATATCAATCTTCACATCTATACTCAGCTAATCTCCAACATTACTAGACTCAACATAAAAGAAAACAAAAGATCAATCTTGGATTGGATCTTGGTTTTTACCCAGAAAAAATTACAACCTCATGGACTATCCCAAATAGCATTAGTGATCACTCTCCAGCATTCATAATACATAAGACCACCTCCATAAAAACTTACACCAATATAGATACTCCAGAGATCTATCCCATTTCTCTCCAAACACCTTCAATGACATCCTGCATAAAATTAACTAGAGCCCACTAAACTTTCTTCCACTTAAAGCTGTAGAATTCTTCAGGTGTACATTCCTTAGGATCCTTAATAGTCTTGCCTCACTCCAGTTAAAAAGGATCAAGTCAAAACATGCAATTTGGCTTACTAAGTCCATAAAGCAAGTTATGTCCTCTAGGGACAAAACCTGGAAATTAAATACAACAGCCCAGGCCAGGAAAAGACAAATAGATTTATTACATTCTAGCACCTCAGCATTCACTGCCTTCAATGGAAAACCATAACAAAAAATGGGGCAGCGGCTCCTTTGAATCACAACAAGAGGATTATGGACAACAACAGAGACATAACCCATATCCTCAGCAACACTAGTGTTACTAATGACTCTGCTTATGTTGTAAACTTGGGCTATGCCCTAAATTATTGTGAAGTAGCTGTATTAAATTTGGGTCTTAAATTTATTCCTATGGTAATTCCGCGATTATATATGATTAAGCAAGATGTGTTTTGCCCAGTGAGAAAATTACACATATGGACTTTTTTCATAATAATGTGTATAAAGAAAATGATGAGCAATATCTTTCTGATGATACAGATATGAGCTTTTATTCTTGCTGCTCAAATTCTGAAGATGGGGATGTTTTGAATGCTTATTGTCAGTTAAATATGGACACTGTTCCCTATAAGTCTCAGTACATACCACTATTTAAACACGAAGGTGTCCAACAGTTTTCGGTGATGGTAGACTATGCTATTGAGAACCTTGCTGCTGAGTTTGAAAGATACAAAAACAGTGTGAAATATAACTTGACAAAAATGAGTGGGATGCTTTATGCAACCTGAGTAATAAGAAGGAAATAATTTTTAAACCAGCGGATAAAGGGAATAAATTGTTTTTGTTGCATTATAAACATTATTTAAAAATGTGCTATCAACATCTTCATGATACAAATGTGTATAGGGTAATAAATGTTGAACAGTACCAACAGGCTATTATGCAGTATAAAGATCTATTAATGAAAGGGAACAGATTAGGTTATTTCTCGAAAAATGATGTTGAGAAGAAATTTGACACCAAAGGTTGTGTTATGGCAACATTTTGTTTTCCTAAGATACACAAGCATGACTGACCCCCCCAGGAAGACCCATAGTGTCAGCTTGTAATTACTTTTTGAACAAAATAGGAATTTTTCTTCATAATTATTTGTTGAACATAGTGAAGAAACAGGCATCATATATACAAGACACTTTTGATTTTTTGAGAAAAATAAAAAATATCCATGGGGAACAAAGTATGTTTTGGTTAGTGATTGACGCCAAAAGATTATAGACAAGTATTAAACTTTACGTATGGCTTGGAGGCACTAAAATTTGCAATAGACGACAGTCCTGTGTCAATGTATATTATTGAACTCACATATTCCTGTTTACAGCACAACTTTTTTGAGTTTAATGGCACCTTATATCATCAGCTACAGGGTACAGCCATGGGTGCTCCATATGCACCCATGTATGCTAACATTATGTTGGGGTTATAATAATAATAATAATAATAATAATAATAGCAGATCCAGAGGGAATCACCACAGGAGATAAATTACCTTGAAATTGGTATTTCTTTATTTGGATACAGAAAAATTAGCGCTTTCGCGTAGCAAACTACGCTTCTTCAGATGTAAATTTAAAATAAAAACACTACTGTTTTATACAGAACTTTTTGGCGCGCAAGCCAAAGATAATTCAATTAAGCTAACTGACTAATTGATTAATCTGAACATTTAAAGATGTATATGACAGATCTTACTGAATGCATGAAAGATAAAACCTTTAAAACGCAATCCAAAACCACATTTAATACAGTTATTAACATATTTAAAAACTGTAAATATTACAGTTAAAAAAGGAAGTTAAAAACTCAATGTTTCATTCAAACCAATAACAGCATATTACATATTTAGCAATTATATATCGTAAACATATGAATGAAACATTTGTTAAAAAATCAGTTTCTTTGGAAACATTGTTATGAGTATTTCATTAATAACATAACAATGTGCTGCTGTTATGCAAAATACGTTCAAAGCTGTAAAATATAAAGCATGCGAACCATGAGTATGTATTCACCATATATAAAAGATATTAACAAAAATATATTCAGTTAACGCAAAATCATAAAACCTGATCATAACTAATTATAAAAATTCTTTAAATACTAGCGTCCAAACCTTTATGAAGCTTATATTATTGTGATTTTTTCCAAAATTTTGTCCTGTACGTCCAAATGTGTAAACAAGAATAATATTCCGATCTAAAGCATGTCATCTCATTAATTTATTTTACATACTTCATAAAAATATATCAAAATCAAACCATGTATTTGAAGATCAGCATTTTTCAGGATGACATCATAAAAAACACTTATAGCATGACGCTACATTTTAATAAAGTGCGCAATGTGCAACGAACAATAATGCTCGGGAATGGATAATATATGCATGCCTTATACAGAAAATGTATGAAGGAAAGGAATGTTACTAAAGCAAATATATTACATATTCATCTCTTACTATTATAATTCATTAGATATTAAAGATCAATCGTTATCGAGCTCAGATAATTATAATTAAATCTAAAACAGTATATCTGTATATAAAAAACGGTGGACAAAATTGTTATCTCAACTCTATTAACAATGATAAATTTTAATGTGTACCCCTATGGTCACCTCAGAATTAAACAAAACTAGACAAAATTTATGCCATCCCTTATGAATATTTTCAAGAATCATTCAAGATCAATAAGGGACAACATGAAACAAAACTAATAAACATAAGCAAATATTACTAATGAATATTCCCAATCTACTACTGAATATCATGAATAGATTATTAAAATAAATAATTAAATATAACTCAAATTGCATTAATTCATTATAAAGAAATTCAAAAGGTAAAATATATAACCCTAAACATTATCAAATTTTCTATGGGTTACGTGCAAAAAGTGTGTAACTATGATGCTAGCATCATAAAAGATAAATATAGTTATTTTTTGTGTTTTTTATTATAAATATTATAAATATTATAAAAATGATATCAAATATGTCTAATTTATAAGACCATATAAATATATAAAAATATATAAAAAATACACTAAACCATGGAAAATAATAACATGAACTATAAATAAAAATAAAAAACTTCTTTATAATTTTCTGTTATTTAAAATGGGTTTGATGGAAACAAATTGATTAATACCTGGATGAATATGTGCCTTCAAGATAAAAATCCATTTTAATTCAATAATAGCCAATTGGTTAATATTGTCACCTTCTCTGAGGTTTTGGGCAACCATCTCCAAAACTTTAAAGCTAAAGGTGTGGGTTTTAAACTCTATTACATGCTTGGCTAAGGCATTACGTTCATGTCCTTTTTTGATATCATAACAGTGATTATAGATCCTGTCTCTAAGTCTCCTCAGTTAGTCAAGTCTACATAGAATGCATCACAATTATCACAGGTTGCTAAATAAATAAGATTAACACTATTGCAGTCACTATAGTATTGTGGTGTAAAAACCCACTTCCTGGTACTGCCTATACAACTAAGGCTACTTCCTTGGACCGCCCACTACCAACCTTTACTCATCCTCCCTCCTTTTTCCCCCCTTAGCTTTTTTATTTCCCCTATTTCTCCAAGGTTTTCTATCAGCATTTCATACTCGCCAACATCTCCTCTCACCATGGACAGACATTTGTTTACTATCCTCCCCTTCATATCATTTCTTCTTATTATATCATATCATCTAACAAGTTACGAAACTCTACCCCTTGTAGGAGCCCACCTCCCAAATGGTCATACCTCTCTTCACTCCCAAAATCCCTCCAATCTCATCCCCCCCTTTCACTACCCCGGTAATAACCAGTTCTTCAAAACACCCCATCTTACTCCTCGCCACCCTAAAGTACCTAGCTCTAAGGACACTCTCAAACTACTAATTAAACTCCAAAAGATATTTGACTATTTGAAAAAATCCATCACAAAAGATGGCGACATCCACCCCAACCCAGGCCCTAACTCTGATCCAGGCCTCAACATCCTGAATTCAGCTAGAACCTCAGCAGGCTCCCTCCTTATCTTTCACCTCAACCTAAGAAGTATCAATAATAAGGTCCATAACTTACATGCCATGCTTGCGACCCACTCCCCAGACATTATGTGTCTAACGGAAACATGGCTAAAACCTAGCACCAAGGACGAAGAAATCATCCCTCCTGGGTATAACGTTCTCAGATCTGATCGTCTAACTAGAAAGGGTGGGGGAACAGCCGTTATGTTTAAGAATACGTTGAGCGTCACTATGAACCCCCTCCAACCCCCAAAAATTCCTAACCTTGAACTGCTTGCCCTAAAGCTATCCCTCAACAAACAAAAAAGTATTAATCTCATCGTAGTCTATATACCACCAGGAAATAACGTTGAAAACCTTGAACATATCCTTAATTGGTTAGCTACAACCTATCCCCAAGAAACCATAATACTAGGAGACGTTAATATTGATTGGTCCCTCTACTCCAACCACTCAAATCCTCTCCCCATTAACTTGCATGGCTTCTCTCAAAATATACTATCTACCACCAGAATTGGGAATGCTCAACAAAAGGAGAGCATCATTGACTGGATCCTTACTAATAAAGCCCCAAATAACTATACTGCAGGGACTCTTCCCAATGACCTTAGTGACCACCTTATTACCTTTATCTTAAAACACAAATGTACAACATCTAACCATCCCCAAACCAGGCTGGTCAGGAACAGTAAGAATTTTGTCCCACAACACTTTCTTGCTGATCTCAAAGCATGTAACTGGTCCTCCCTAAAAACGCTTCCCTTAGCGGACAGTGTCTCTTATTTTAATGACACTTTCCTTAAGATACTTGATGTTCATGCTCCTAAAAGACTGACCAGGACCAAGGAACGTATTGCTCCTTGGCTAACAAAGACACCAAATCCAAAATTAAACTCCGGGATCAGGCCTGGAATAAATGGAGAGCTACCAAAACCCCTGGACGGATCATGTTTCTTCAGCTTAGAAACTCAACCAAATTAGCCGTCTTGATGGACAAAAAACAACATTTTTGTCACCTCCAAGACAAACACCAGCACAATCCCAAAAAATTCTGGGCTGGCTTCAATCATCTCCTTCGTCCAGGAAAATCAACCACCCCCACCCCTGGTAAACTCATCGGCAAAGATCCAAGTGAAATAGCTAACACTTTCAATACATTTTTTACGGAGACCATCCAGTCTCTCGCCAATCAGCTTACCAATACTCCCTCATTCACAACCCCAACTAAAAACCCTTCTCAGTCCTCCCTTAACTTACAACCCACACCTACCTCTTACATTCGTTCCCTCTTGAAAAAACTCAAACCAACTACCTTAGCGGCTGACCTACTCCCAGCCAACTACCTACAAATAGCATCTGACGCCATTGCCTATCCTGTTTCAATCCTGATCAACCGATCTATATCTGAATCTTCTATCCCCTCAATCTGGAAAATCTCTTATATCATCCCTCTCCATAAAGGTGGATCCTCCACTGACACATCTAACTACAGGCCAATAGCTATACTGTCTCCCCTAGCCAAAATCCTGGAACGCTGTGTTCATAAACAGCTCATTACCCATCTTTCTCAAAATAACCTCCTGTCTAACACCCAGCATGGATTCCGCCCCCATCACAGCACAACCTCTGCTCTTCTCTCCTTTGTTGATTCAATCAACCAAAACCGCAATAACAAACTTATTTCCTCTGCGCTTTTTCTTGACCTATCAAAAGCCTTTGATATGGTGAACCACCATCTACTAATACAAACACTGCAAACCTTTCATCTTAGTAAATCAACAATAAGTTGGTTTAACGACTACCTATCGAGTAGAAAGCAGGCGGTTCAGTGGCAAAACAGGCTATCAGACCTACTCCCCACTAATATCAGTGTTCCACAAGGATCTATACTCGGCCCCCTTCTTTTTTCCCTTTTCATTAACAGTTTACACACGATCATTCCTAAAGCCACTTGCATTCAATACGCAGATGACTCCACCCTGATATGCTCGGACGTTTCTCTTGCCAAACTCCAAGTTGCAACCCAAAATTGCTTCTCCTTAGTTGAAACATGGTTCTCAGAACTAAAGCTACAACTAAATCCATCCAAAACTAAATTACTTCTATTTTTCCCCACACTAAATACCCCCCAAGTAAATGAACCACCTAATGCCACTACCCCAACCTTCTGCGTGTCCTCCAACAATGGAATCATAATCGAACCCGTCTCCCACACCAAACTTCTTGGGGTTACCATAGATAACAAACTTAAATTTGATACACATGTCAGTCTGACCATTAAGTCTGTAACCAAAAACTCGGGTCTTTGTATAGAATAAAACTTTCTTAACTCCGCACACCAAACTAACTATTGCTAGGACCCACCTTCTGTCTACACTCCTCTACGGCAGCCAGTATTCTCCTTCCTCAACAAGAAGGAACTCAACAAACTGTCTACTAGCTATAACCACATAGCCAGATTTATAACAGGGATGCCCTATCGGACCCATCACTGCCAAAATCCTAGGACCCTCGAATGGTTAGAACTCTCCAACACACTCAAACTTAACCAACTCTCTGAGGCATTTAAAATAATTAATTATCCAGAAAAAACTCCCTCACTGAACAAAATACTTACCCTTACTCCAACCTCACATCCCTTAGATCATCCAAAAGCCTACTAGTTCAAACCATCAAGTCTAACAACTTGGGAGGCGAAGCACTCTATGCAAATTCCATTGGCAAATCCTGGAATGCCCTCCCAAATAACCTAAGACACTTGACCTCTCTCTACCAATTCAAAAAACACCTCAAAGACCTATTAAAGTCCCAATGGCTCTGCCCCTGCTCTAATCGGACTAATACTAAAACTCTCCTTGCCCACTAAAGTCCCTACTAAACCCACTAACCTATGGTCTCAACTAATTCTAATGCTAGTTCATTATAGGTATTGTACTTCTTTTAAATAATTGTATAATATATATGTTTGATTCCTCTTTGAATGTAACAACTATAACTCTATCCTTGAATGTTATGTTTAACTACCTCTTTATTGTGGAGCTTTTCTCCCCGGGCCTCTACTGAAAATGGACATGTATCCAGCTAGACTAGCCCGGTCAACAAATGTAAAATAAAATAAAAAAAATAAATAAAATAAAGAAACCTTCTGGATGTGAAAAACAGAGATTCTTAGAGATATATGGGCACATGTGACAATGGCCACAAGAAAAGAATTATGTTGGGGTTGTTGGAAAATGAATATTTGTATAAGGATGAATTTTTTATTAATAATGTTTCTTATTACAGATACATAGACAATCTTATTTTTTTATGTAAAGGGGGCATAAATCAAGTCAACACATCTGTGAATAAACTTAATACTAGTAGGTTTGGGTTGATGTTTGATATTTCAGCTTGTGGTGAGCAAGTAGTTTTTTTAGACTTGAATTTAAAAGGACTTGTTGGTCAAAGTATTTGTACTTCTGTTCATAGGAAATTTGAAGGTACTAACTTTCTTCATGGCTCAAGCTTTCACCCCCCTCACATGATAAGATCAATACCCTATAGTGAATTTATAAGAATCAAAAGACTTTGTAATAATAAAGAAGATTTAGAAGTTAAATATAATACAATTCTAAATATGTTTATTCAGAGGGGTTATAAACAAAAAATAGTGAGTGAGGCTTTGAGTAAAGTGAGGAGGACAAATAAGATGTATAGTAACAGAAGGAAGAATATACAAGAAAATAATCAGGTTGCAGAAGAAAATAATATGCACATGGTTATTACTTATGACCTATTGAGTGATAAAATAGTTTATATTATAAAACAAAATTGGGGCTACTTGCTCAAATTTAAAGAATTTGCTGAATTGTTTATCAAACCTATATTCTCTTTTAGAAAAGGATGTAGTATTAAGGATAGATTAGTACATAGTAAGTTCCAAATCCCATGCCCTAGGGTGTTCGATACTTTGCAGGTTTTAGTGACTGTTCCGTGTGGAAAATATATTTCTTGTCAATATGTTACACAAAGTTTTCAATATATTAATGGGAAGAAATTTAATGTATCATTGAATTTTTACTGTACCACTGAATGTATTGTCTATGCATTAAAGTGTCCATGCAACAAGTTCTATATATGGGGAAAGTAAAAGGGCTTTCAAGCTTCGCTTGCAGGAACATGTGAGAGTTATAAAAAACTGCAAGCTTGAATGCCCAGTAGCACAACATTTTTTAAAATGTCATAAGGGTAACCTGAGTGTGTTGCAGGGCACTATTATAGATAAAATTGATAAATATGATTATTTTGATGTTAAAGAGAGGCTTTTATATAAGGAAGCCCTGCTTATTTTAAAATGTGTAACTTTAAATCCTGATGGCATGAATGCTTATTGTAATTGGAAAGTTCTAATTTAATTAATTGATGATGTAATTAATTGTTTAATAGATGTGTTTGATTGTATATATAGTGTGAATCAAGTATGGTAATTTATTCCATTGAAGGCAGTGAATGCCGAGGCGCTAGAACATAATAAATCTATTTGTCTTTTCCTGGACTGGGCTGTCGTATTTAATTTTGCTGCTTTGCTGCTCTTTTGAGTGTGTTGTTAAGTGACAAAACCTGGAAAGCCTGGCAAAAAAAACAAAACATTGTCTAACCTCAATCAATATAAACAACTTTCAATCGGGCTAAACGCCTAGTTATCAAAAACAAAAAAGAATTTGTCCAGGCTATCCAAGACCAACATAGACTAAACCCCAAGAATTTCTGGGGCGCAATCAACTCCCTACTCCACCCTGGAACTAACAACAACCCATGTCCAAACCCAGAAAAAACACCCTCTGAGATAGCCTCGATACCATAAAAACACTTACCAATACCTTCCCACCTATTACAGCTGACCCGCCAGGAACTCCACCTATACCCATACCCACCTCCACTATCAAAAAACTTCTTCACAAACTCAAACCCTGTAACAACGCCCCTGATAACTTACCTGCAGAATACTTAAAACTCTCAGCCTCCTCTATTGCATATCCTATCAGCATCCTCCGCAACAGGTCAATTCAAGAATTCTGCATACCTGATATCTGGAAAAAAAGCATTTATCCTTCCACTTCACAAAGGCAGCAACAACTCCGAAATCTTAAATTTCCATCTCATAGCCATTCTCTCCCTAATCTCCAAAGTATTAGAGAAATGTATTCACACTCACCTCCTCAGTCACCTGATACAACACCAAATCTTCTCCCCCACTCAACATGGCTTTAGGCCTGGACATAGTACTAACACTGCCTGCCCACATTTCCTTCCTCGACACAGTAAACAGAGCTTGAGATGCTGGTTCCTTAGTCTCAGCACTCGTCCTAGATCTATCAAAAGAGCATTCAACACTATATCCCACTCCCTCCCGCTTATTAAACTCTCAAACCTCAGTCTATCTCCCTCTACCCTACAAAGGTTTACTAATTATATCAGTAATAGGCAGCAATCTACTAATTGGCAACATTCTTCCTTCCCTTTCATAACTACAAATACAGGAATTCCCCCAAAGTTCAATACTGTAGCCCCTCTTATTTGGCATATTTATCAATAACTTTCATTCCTCTCTCACCCACAGTACTGTCATCCAGTACGCAGATGACGCAACTATCATCTGCTCTGGTAAATCTGCCCCTGCACTACAGTGTCTCATCCAAGAAGCATTTACCTCCACCTAAACTTGGATGTCCCAGAACCATCTCACTCTCAACCCCAATAAAACAAAACTTCTAATATTTACCCCCACAAAATCCAGCCCTGTTGACAAGTCACTATTCTCCATTCACTCCCAAAATAACACCATCATTGAAGTCATCCCCAGCACCAAATTACTAGGTGTCATCATTGATGACAAATTAACTTTTGACCTTCACATCTACAGTAACAACAAAAAAAAATCAAAAACTAGGTGCCCTGTATAGACACAACTATTTTCTTAGTTTTACCACAAAAAAGGCTCTGGCCTCATCCTTCCTGCTTTCAGCACTTATATATGGCATTCCTATCCTCACCAATCTACAGTCCTCCTTGAGAACAAAATTAGACTCTTGCTACAACAAAGTTGCTAAATTTGCTACAAACACAAAATTTTCTACCCATCACTGTTCCTCTCTACATCAACTAAATTGGCTAGAACCCTTGCACTATGTCACATTTCTACAATTACCTACAGCCCATAAGTTCATCTACCACCCGGAAACCTGCCCTTCCCTCTCTTCCATATTGACCACATACCATCCTGACACCTTAGGTCAGAAAACAAAATGTTACTACCCATAGAGAAACCCAAGCTCTCAGCCATTCAAATGTTGTATTCCTATACTGTCTCTAAGGCATGGAATAAGCTCCCCCATTCACTCAGAATTATCAGCAACCCAGCCTTCTTTAAAAAATGCCTCAAACTACATCTCTCCTCACATTGGTTATGCTCCTGTCTCCCAACACACAAGCCCAACTCCTGATTTCTCTCCCTGCTGTTTATCCTCTATTACTTTCTTCACTCTGCCTACTTACTACTTCTCTGTCATTTTAACCTGCGCTTTCCCTCCTTTACCCTTATGTCTCCAATTACTCTTACACTATACTTAATTCCTCACAGCTATGAACTGCAGATATATTATATTCATGTGTTATTTGAATACACACTATAAACCTGGTAGATATATTTAATTCAAGTGTCATTTGAATATATGCCATTTATTACTTCTATATGTCCATGAATGTAATCTTTCACAATTGTTTTATTATCAGTTTCATTCAATATAATAGTACTGCTCAATTTTTATTTTTTTCTGTTATGTGTATTAATATTTTTCTGTGTATGTAATTTTGTGGAGCTTTTCTATCTGGGTCTCCACTGAAAATGGGTTCATTCCAGGCCCAGTGGACTATCCCGGTTAACAAATGCAATAAATAAATAAATTCACTCTGATCTCCTATTACTGAATTCATGTCTTCCATGCCAAATATTTTCATAATTTTCTTCAAAAATCTACCCTCCTTTGTTATACTTTCCCTTCTGGGCCCCCAGACACATCTTCACTGCTGCAAATCAAATTTCAGTCTCCACCTGTAAGCAATATTCCTTGCTGAAAACTGATTATTTCTCCCAGAATTTTCTTAAGCTCCATTGTAGCAGTTTTAGGTGGAATGTAAATACATGCATTATTATCTTTTTTATCCTCTTCTATCACCATTGGAGCTCTTCTTGCAATTAATATAAGTACTCCTCTTTTCCTTTGTCCCAGGTATTCCGCTGAATAACCATCCTGAAATCCTATCTTTATCAAATTCACATTTAGTTCTGTGTCTCCTGTAACATAACTATTTGCACTCTACATTTTTAACATAGTTCACTACTTTTAATTTTTGTATTTATCTGTGAGACCATTGACATTTAAAGACATTACAGAAGCACTGCCTGTACATTTTATGCATTTTAGTCATGTTCAGCTAATACTGTCTTGTCTGATATTGTCAATTGCACTTTAGACATTTTGAGATGTTCTGTTTTGTTTAACACTCTTCTGTTCCATTTAAATCACTGCCTTATTTAAATCTCCTTACGCAAGGGCAGAAGCCATCTTAGAATCAGCTATGATTTAATTTATATCAGAGTTCAATTAATTGCTAAAGGTCCTGGGTGGTTTGCAGTACTTGGACTTCAGATTTTTCCCAGTTTCCATTGGTTCTTTTGTATTCCTCTGTTGTATTCACTATGAGGGGCATACTTGATACTTTCTCTTCCTAAAGAAATTGCAGAGAGCTGAGCCACATGCCCTCATTGTTTAACTAGCTGCTGCTGCTGCATCTGAAAAGAGAGAAGAAAATGCCAGGAAAGTACTTTTTCCTTTTTCTGCACTTAAGCTGCTTAGCTGTTCTAGCCACTTTGAGCTGCTTCTGCATTGCCTGTTATATTTTGTACTGTTTTAGGTGTTTTTTGAATTTTTTTTGCATTGCCTGCACTTTTTATATCACTTTATTCATTTTTAGTTTATATTGCTTTGCCTGATACTGCTGATTGCACTTCAGCCATTTTGAGATAACCTGTTTGGTTTAATAATGTTCTGTCCCCATTTAAATCACTGCCTTGAGTAAATCTCCTTGTGCAGGGTAGAAGCCATCTTAGAATCAGCTATGATTTGAGCTATATCAGAGTTCAATTAATTGCTAAAGGTCCTGTGTGGTTTATAGCACTTACTTAGACTTCTGATTTCAATTAGTGTTCATTGGTTCTTTTGTTTTCTTCTGTTGTATTCACTGTGTGGAGCAGCAGTGAGCACACAGCTGTAGTATCACATACCATTAAAATTCTCTCTTCTCTGTTCTTATGTGGGTAGTTTCTTGTAACATTGAGGAGTAACTTATCCATTTCTGCTTTGTCTAAACTTCTTGCACTGATTTATATGAGCTTTCTCTTAGCTGTGCTGATCTATGGAGCCTGAGTACTAGCTTCATTAAGCAGTGTGGACTTATGCTGAGGATAAAAAACAGTCCAACTAACTTCCAAACCTGTGATATTTCCCCAAACCCTCTTTACATCCTCATTTTGTTTAAATCTTGCAACACTGGTTATCAGCAGGACTCAACACACACACACACCCATTTCAAACCTTATAGCACATGGAATCCTGAGGCATTATATGAACTGCCTCATGCTGGTTGATAATGAACTTCTACTAAATTCAAAGGACTCCAGATGTGAGAGGTGTAAATACTCAACTGTGTATGTCCCTCTGTGAATCAGCTACAAACTCTAGGCTGTCTTATGTTGATGCAATAAAAATCTTTACCAAAGCCTCTTAGAACTCCAATAACCTGGCATCAGCCTAAGCTCTCATATTTACCTCCTGCATGCAACCCAGCATCAACAGTTTGTATCCAACAAACAGCTAACTCTGCCAGTATAGGAAATACATACACTAACAGGGGTCAAATAAATAGCACACAGAAGCCATTAGGGTAACAAAACCAAACTCATTCATCTGCAAACATCCTAGATATAGGAGACTCCATAGTTAGGCTCACAGAGGTTCCACTCACTAGGCTGAGTAAAGACAGGGTAATGGTTAGTTGCCTCTCAAGTACCAGAATATGTAACATCACTAAATCTTTCAAGTGCCTTAAACTCAGGTACATGTATGTCCTGATCAGTGGGTAAATGAGAGCAAATGACTTGAGATGTGTCCCTCTTGCATCATATGAAGAAGGACATGATGGAACTCTCAGAATATGCATTTGGGAAGGGAGTGAAACTATTATTTTTTTTTTTACTCCTTTCCTAAACTTGTTTTTAATACCTTGACTAAATTATCACTTAAGATATAGGGACACATCCATTAATAGAAAAGAAAATACACCACATAATTTTTTTCATTACATATATTATTCATTTTTTCATGGGGCAAGCTTCTCCACCCCTCCTAACTTGTATACCAACTCCACAGTCATACTACAGTAGATGAAAGGGGAACAAACATTGAAAGTACACCGCCATCACACAACTGAGCACAATGCAATAAAGCAAACTGCAACATTAATTATATATATTTAAGAAAATTCATACCAGTGATCAAAAATCATTTTACAATGCATAAAAACATTTGGTGTTTTTTTTTTTGAGTTTTGTTAGTTTAAATGAAATAAATTTTGATAAATTGTGTTGGATAAGTCATATTTAGATAAGTCGAGTTTTAGATGAAAGGACATTTCTCTCTCTCTCAGATATAGATATAGATATAGGGGTTGCATTCAGGATATTGAATTGTACAGTTATTGAATGGCATTGGATACTCATAACATATTAAAAGCCAGATTAATCACAAACTCAATGTATTGCATGTTTATATTATTGCAAGCTGCAGTGACCAATTTATAGAAACCTCTGTACTATGTAGATGTTATTTCAGAGAGGTACTGTTCTGGTGTGCTTGTTGCAATGGCATCTGTAAGCACTTCTTCTGGTCATACAACTCCTGGTGTGGTTGATGCTGTCAACTTGATAGTGCAATGTCAGGGGATGACAGACCAATTAAATGTGGATGATTACCTGTATGGGATTCTACACATTTTTCCTTTCCAGAATATAACAAAACATAACATGAGTATTTAAGATTACATAAAGCTGGAGTGGGTGATATCAATTAATATTAATTTGGAAACCAGTGATATGGATTTAAGTACTCCTTTAAGCCCAGACAACCTAAGACTAATATGTTCTTACAGAAGACCATCTATCAATCCAAAAACTCATCAAGAATTCATATCATTTTTTTAAATTTATGTTGAACATTAGATTATTACTTTACTTGGAGACTTTATTCCAGCATAAATTGGGACCTATATTCATCTAGTAAGAAACCAGAGCAAGATTTTTTTCAGTGTCTTGGTACATTACCATTTTCTCACTTGATTAATTTTCCTACCAGAGTGAATCATATTTTAGACCTACTAATAACCAAGCTGGATTTTAACATTAATAATGTACTAGTCTGTCTTTTATTAAACAGCCCGAGTATTGTTTGATCTTATTTAAAGTTTTACTTAGTCAAAATCATTCTCTTAATACCATGATGAGTTATTAAAATATGACTTCAATAAATTAAATTACAGTTCTATTTCTGAGTTAATAAAAATCTGTGGATTGGAACATTGAGGGTAGGAGCATACGTGATGATGGTTACTGCTTACTGGAACAGATTCTTAATATTTCCTAAGTAGCACCCTCCAGTATAAGGGTCAAAAAGTAAGTAAGTTTCTTTATTGGTGGGATGTAGGACTCTGCTAATTATATAAAATGGAAAAAAATGTTTCATAAGTATAGAATTAAGCCATCATCTGTGGACAAAACTAAGCTTAATGGTATAACTAAAGAATTTAACTATCAAATAAGGACCAAGAAATTAAACTAAGAAATGCTACTGCATTCCTCTTCTAAGATAAAAACATTTTTATGAATACATCAATTTAGCGATGAAAAACAATGCTTACTTAACATCTATAATATTTAATGGTAAAATAGAATCTGATCCTTAAACAATTGTGAACATATTTAATATATTTTTTTTACAATCTGTATTTTATGAACAAGCCATGTCTATACACGGACTAGTTCGAATGTCCAACCACATGTGGCCTATATCACTAAATGCTATTTTATGAGCTCTTAAAAAAACTAGCAAGAAATCTTCAGTGAGTCCAGATTTGATTCCATCTATACTGATCTACAGTTTAAATGATGATCTGTCTCCTTTGTTACATTGAATATTTAATAGCTTACTTAAAAAACATGTAGTACCTATGTTTTGGAAAAGTTCAACTATACCACCAATTTATAAGAAAGGTGACAGTGATAAGTTAGATATTTCTAACTATCAATGTCATTTTACAAAGACGTGTCTGCAGTATTTCTCCCTGGGTCTCAGCTGAAAATTGTTTTTATTCTGTCAGCAGTAAAATTGACAGGCATTTGAATTTCAGACTTCATGTTCTTCAGAAAATACATAGTAACACAACCTTTTATTCTAGCAATTTTCTAAGTTTATAAGATGAATATTTGAAATTTGTCCCTATTTTTGGGACTGCATTCCTTCATTATTGGCTTCGTCCAGGTCTTTTGTGCTAAGGTTGACAGCTATGGCAAGAACTGAATTCACTGAATGTTTGAGGGCTGTATTCCCTCATTACTGGGTTTGTTCAGGTGTTTTGTACTAAGAGGTTGACAGCTATGGTGAGAACTGAATTCACTAAATGATAGCCATTTAAGTTTCAGTCTTCCTCTTTTACAAAGCAGCTGATTTGGCTAGTGGTATGTTGCTCTGTTTTGCACAGGATGCTTGGCAGTAAAATGTATGGTTCTAGCAACTTTCCAAGATTATACAAGCAATGTTTGTGTCCCTGGTTTTGGGCTTTGACCCCCCAATACATTTTGGCTTTTTCCAGTTTTCCTGTGCTGCAAAGTTGAGTATTGAGTAGATTTTACAAGGAGCTGAGAGCTGCAGGCGAACAGAAGTTTAGTGCTGCTTAAGTGAAGTTGGTTTGCCTTGTTAATAGCACAACAAGTTGTGTACTTGTTTTGATGCAGAAGGCTGTGGGTTCTACTCCCACAAGGTGGATGCTGCCGTACTCCGAATGTTCTCCTTGGTGAAGATACTAACTATGAGTTCGCTATCAGTTTGCCATCCATTTCCTCTTGCAATATTACTAGCTTATCATTTTTTAATGTAATATAGGCAATTTATTCCTGAGGGGGCAACAGGCACTTTATTTTTCGATGAAACCATGAAATATAAAGGTGTTTGCTAGCAGCAACCTCTTCATTAGTTACAGATTTCTTTAATGTGGAATTATTTAGATGACTTTTACTTCTTCAGAGATAGTGCATATTTACTGATAATGGACTGTAGAATTGTGCATATTTACTGATAATGGACTGTAGAATTGTGCATATTTACTGATAATGGTGGACTGTAGAATTGTGCATATTTACTGATAATGGTGGATCGGGAAGTCTGAGTAGACTTTTATGATAAATGTTCTGAACTGGGCAGTTTTGTCATTATGGGTGCATGCATTTTGTTTCATTGTTTACTGGAAAAATGTTCAAAACAAATTTAAAACGCCTCTAACAACTGTAATATATTGTACAAGGAATATAATTTAGTACAATGAGGAAGGTGTATCAAAGAGCACATGTATGTTTCATATGCAAGGGGCCTATGATTTGAAAACAGCCCAAAATTAATCTTTATCTGCCACTGGCAAAATGTATTTTCTTTGAATGTGGGTTTCAATGCTGTTTCAATGAATGTGAGTTTCAAGAGCAGAGAAGTTTTAATGCTAAGTTTTCATTGTGAGACTGCATTGCTTTGTTTAGTAGATGACTTAGTGTTTGTGCTGTAAAATACAAAATAAAACTTTCAAATGAAGTCCAACTCATCATACAAGTAAAGCAGTATGCACATTAGTGTTTATGGTAAATGGAGTGAAATAGCCAAGTAATGGTTCATAGGAATGGCTGCAGAGGCTCTTCAACTGTGATTTTGTCAGGGGGGAAGGGCAGCAAACTCAGACAGGCCCAGCTGAACTATACCTCCCAACTGTCCAGATTTTCAAAGAATGAATAGATTTTTGCTTCTTATTTTTGATTTGTTCTTCATAAAATTTGTAGTTTTCTGGCAAATCATTTAGAAATTAAGTCACTAAATAATGATACACTGAGTTTCAGACTTCATAACCTTCAGAAAATGCATGCTAAAGTAAGAACTGTTATTCTATCAACTGTCTCAATTTATACAAGAGCAATTTTTAGTACTGTTTATATGTTCCCCCAGTATATTTGGCCTTGTTCAGATTTACTGCATCAACAGGTTGAGAGATACATGCAAATAAATTGCTTTATAGAATTAGGCATAGCCAACCTCTCAACTGTCTCCGATTTTGGCTTAAAATGTTGCTCTTCCCCTAATAATCCCTCCACAAAATAGCAATTTTGGAAGAAAACATGGAGGGTTTACAATTAAGAAATAACTGTAATAATCAAAGTTATAGATTACTTGAAATGTATGTAGATTCTTTTATTTTGTCAGCTGCTCAAGTTAGCAGTACTAATATTAAAGTGTCCCTTCTTTGACGGGTTCACAGCTGTATTGTGTGGCTATTTTATATTTTTGCATCACATTTGGTCCATTTTTCATAAAATTGTGTTTTTTGGCAAATTAGTGACAAATCACTAAAGACGGAAGTTAGAAAATAATGGCAGACATTTGAGTTTCAGATTTTATACCCTTCGGAAAAGTCATACTAATGCAAGACCTAGTCTATTATCTTTCTAAGTTTATTAGAGAAATATTTAAAAATTGTCCTTATTTGTGGGCATTTGTCCCACTTCTGTGTATGGCTTTGTCCAGATTTCTTGCTCTGAGGTTGAGAGGTATGACACATGTGTCAGGGCCATCACAGTCAGCCAGAGACATTTCAAATTGTGACATACTTGCTGCACCCCACTCCACCATATACTGACTCTGGATGTGTCCAAGCAAGGCAAGGAGTAGTTATGCAGTGTAAATGTGCAGTGTGTCTCCCCATCCAAGGTAGACACAAGTACTACAGTGGCTTTTCATCTGTCCTTGATTTTGCAGAAAGGTCTGGTTTCTGTCATATTTTTGTACTGTTGATTTATGCTTACTACTCAAAGTGCCTGTTGCTCTGTGTTTAAGTAGCAATGCTTTAATAACCATAATGTAAGCTTGTCTGAGATCATAAGATGCAAGTAAGCTTTAATAAGCATACTGTTAAAGAATTGCCAACATTGAAAGCCTTTCTGTTGTTGCCATACAGAGAATACTTGACTAGATAATGTATAAGCCTTGGGTATTAAAGGACAGGATTCCATTATTTTAAAAAGCTCATTACACTTGTTGGAGACTTCCAGTCATCTCTACAGACTTTACCAGTAAACTAAACAGAATGCCAATCATGTGTGGTCCATAACCTGTACAGTAATCCTTTAAGCAATGTATCTTGAGCTTGTTTCTTGTATGCTTTTCATTTTTTACTTACATGTTTTCCCCATGAAACAAGTAGATAGTTGTCAGGCAGCAGGTCTTTTTTGGATAAGAAACATTTTTACAAGTGGCGGCATCACAGAGATTTCTACTTTCAGCATGTTACTTGGCACTTTAATAAAGCTGAATATAAATTATAATTAGAACTGCAGTGCAAGGAGAAGTGGTTTGAGTTGAGTGCTTCTGGTTTTGCTTGTACTTGATTTTGACTGGCATTCCAGTAATGTATTTAAAAAGTAATTTATTTTTCATGCCTCACAACCTTTTGTTTCCATCTAGATATTAAGTAAGCTGTCATGCAGCCAATGCATTGAAATATTTTTATTCTTCTACACTTATTTTTGTCTTGATTGGACTCTCATAATGATGGTTTGCCATGCCACCCAGGGGAATGTATTTAATTAAAGTTAGTTTTTGTGGTTTTGAGCATAGCTCCTCCCCTTTCTGGTTGGCCACACCCCTTCCCCTTGACCCCACCCATTCAGCTGGCTCCTGCAGCCCCCCTTTGATTTGAAGTCACCAGCCGCCACTGTCATCTGCAAACATCCTAGATATAGGAGACTCCATAGTTCGGCTCACAGACGTTCCACTCACTAGGCTGAGTAAAGACAGGGTAATGGTTAGTTGCCTCTCAAGTACCAGAATATGTAACATCACTAAATCTTTCAAGTACCTTAAACTCAGGTACACGTATGTCCTGATCAGTGGGTAAATGAGAGCAAATGACTTGAGATGTGTCCCTCTTGCATCATATGAAGAAGGACATGATGAAACTCTCAGAATATGCATTTGGGAAGGGAGTGAAACTATTATTTTTTTTTTACTCCTTTCCTAAACTTGTTTTTAATACCTTTACTAAATTATCACTTAAGATATAGGGACACATCCATTAATAGAAAAGAAAATACACCACATAATTTTTTTCATTATATATATTATACATTTTTCCATGGGGCAAGCTTCTCCACCCCTCCTAACTTGTATACCAACTCCACAGTCATACTACAGTAGATGAAAGGGGAACAAACATTGAAAGTACACCGCCATCACACAATTGAGCACAATGTAATAAAGCAAACTGCAACATTAATTATATATATTTAAGAAAATTCATACCAGTGATCAAAAATCATTTTACAATGCATAAAAACATTTGGTGTTTTTTTTTTGAGTTTTGTTAGTTTAAATGAAATAAATTTGGATAAATTGTGTTGGATAAGTCATATTTAGATAAATCAAGTTTTAGATGAAAGGACATTTTCTCTCTCTCTCTCAGATATAGATATAGATATAGGGGTTGCATTCAGGATATTGAATTGTACAGTTATTGAATGGCATTGGATACTCATAATATATTAAAAGCCAGATTAATCACAAACTCAATGTATTGCATGTTTATATTATTGCAAGCTGCAGTGACCAATTTATAGAAACATCTGTACTATGTAGATGTTATTTCAGAGAGGTACTGTTCTAGTGTGCTTGTTGCAATGGCATCTGCAAGCACTTCTTCTGGTCATACAACTCCTGGTGTGGTTGATGCTGTCAACTTGATAGTGCAATGTCAGGGGATGACAGACCAATTAAATGTGGATGGTTACCTGTATGGAATTCTACACATTTTTCCTTTCCAGAATATAACAAAACTGAGTATTTAAGATTACATAAAGCTGGAGTGGGTGATATCAATTAATATTAATTTGGAAACCAGTGATATGGATTTAAGTACTCCTTTAAGCCCAGAAAACCTAAGACTAATATGTTCTTACAGAAGACCATCTATCAATCCAAAAACTCATCAAGAATTCATATAATTTTTTTAAATTTATGTTGAACATTAGATTAATTCTTTACTTGGAGACTTTATTCCAGCATAAATTGGGACCTATATTCATCTAGTAAGAAACCAGAGCAAGATTTTTTCAGTGTCTTGGTACATTACCATTTTCTCAATTGATTAAATTTCCTACCAGAGTGAATCATATTTTAGACCTAATAATAACCAAGCTGGATTTTAACATTAATAATGTACTAGTCTGTCTTTTATTAAACAACCCAAGCATTGTTTGATCTTATTTAAAGTTTTACTTAGTCAAAATCATTCTCTTAATACCATGATGAGTTATTAAAATATGACTTCAATAAATTAAATTACAGTTCTATTTCTGAGTTAATAAAAATCTGTGGATTGGAACATTGAGGGTAGGAGCATACGTGATGATGGTTACTGCTGACTGGAACAGATTCTTAATATTCCATAAGTAGCACCCTCCAGTATAAGGGTCAAAAAGTAAGTAAGTTTCTTTATTGGTGGGATGTAGGACTCTGCTAATTATATAAAATGGAAAAAAATCTTTCATAAGTATAGAATTAAGCCATCATCTGTGGACAAAACTAAGCTTAATGGTATAACTAAAGAATTTAACTATCAAATAAGGACCAAGAAATTAAACTAAGAAATGCTACTGCATTCCTCTTCTAAGATAAAAACATTTTTATAAATACATCAATTTAGCGATGAAAAACAATGCTTACTTAACATATATAATATTTAATGGTAAAATAGAATCTGATCCTTAAACAATTGTGAACATATTTAATAGATTTTTTTTACAATCTGTATTTTATGAACAAGCCACATCTATACATGGACTAGTTCGAATGTCCAACCACACGTGGCCTATATCACTAAATGCTATTTTATGAGCTCTTAAAAAAACTAGCAAGAAATCTTCAGTGAGTCCAGATTTGATTCCATCTATACTGATCTACAGTTTAAATGATGATCTGTCTCCTTTGTTACATTGAATATTTAATAGCTTACTTAAAAAACATGTAGTACCTATGTTTTGGAAAAGTTCAACTATACCACCAATTTATAAGAAAGGTGACAGTGCTAAGTTAGATATTTCTAACTATCAACCTATTAGCCTAACATCTATATTATGCAAACATTTTGAAAGACCTCTTTTAGAAATATTATTGTACCAGGAAACTTATTCAGGAAATATTGAGATATAGCAACATGGTTTTACAGCAGATATGTCAAGATTAACTAATCTAGTTGAGTTTTCTTACCAAGATACTGTAGCTTTGGACTCCACAACATCAGTAGGCACAATTTGGATTTAGTGAAAGCTGTTGATACTTTACCTCTCTGAATGATTAATGCAACTCTTGTAAAGTACAACTATAATCCTTTTATTACTAATTGCGTTATTAGTTGACTGACTGATTTGCAATGTGTATCAATAAAAGGTCAGCTTTCAGATTTTTTTCCAGTATTGGATGTTGTACCCCAGGGATTAGTGTTGAGCCCTTTTCTGTTTATTTTGCTTTTGTCTAGTAATCCTGTTAGTAATCATACCTGGCAAGCTAAATATGTAAGTTTGCCTTTGTAATGAGGATCACTGAATAATCTCAGGATTAATGTTCAATTGTTCCATTTGGGCTAAAAATGTTAATTTGAATGTTAGTAACAATAAGTGTAAAGTTATGTACTTTGGAAGACTATTTATTAAGCCTGATCTTAACATCAATGGAAGTATTATATCTGAAACTAACTGTTAGAAGGATTTAGGGATACTGATAGCATCAGATTTTTCCTTTTCTGGTCATGTATATAATATAAAGAAACAAGCTCTTTCTATGATAGGACTTATGTTTGAAACTTTATTATTAAGAGATTAATATTAGTTCATTTATATTAAATGTGTATCCTTCTTTTTGTAATTATAATACAAGTCAACTTGCATTGCTTGATTCTGTACAGAGGAAATTCACTGACAGAATACCTTCTCTTACACATCTTGACTGTCAAGACAGATGTCATGCTCTGAATTTATACTCTTTGCAGTTAAGGCATACAAAAGGTAAAGCAATTACTGCATATAAAATCTACCATGATGAAATGTTACAGTCAGATTATAATATTTTAGTATCATTAATGATTATGCTCATACAGTGGATATAAAAAGTTTACACACCCCTGTTAAAATGCCAGGTTTTTGTGATATAAAAAATGAGACCACAATAAATCATTTCAAAACTTTTCCCACCTTTAATGTGACCTATAACCTGTATGATCCAGTTGAAAAGCAAACAAATCTGTTAGGGGAAAAAATATAAAAAATAAAAAAACATACAATAAGCTGGTTGCATAAGTGTGCACACCTTTAATCTAATACTTTGTTGAAGCACCTTTTGATTTAATTACAGCATCCAGTCTTCTTGGGTAGGAGTCTAACAGCATGGCACATCTTCACTTGACAATATTTGCCCACTTTTCCTTGCAAAAATGCTCCAAATCTGTCAAATTGCGAGCGCATCTCTTATGCATCACTCTTCAGATCACCCCACAGATTTTTCTATTGGATTTACGTCTGGGTTCTGGCTGGGCCATTCCAAAACTTAAATTTTCTTCTGGTGAAGCCATTCTTTTGTTGATTTGGATGTATGCTTGTGGTCATTGTCATGTTGAAAGGTGAATTTCCTCTTCAGCTTTCGAGCAGGCACCTGAAGGTTTTGGGCCAAAAGTGACTGGTAGTTGGAACTGTTCATAATTCCCTCCACCTTGACTAAAGCCCCAGTTCCAGCTAAAAAAGCAACCCCAAAGCAGGATACTCTCACCACCATGCTTCACCATGGGATGGTGTTCTTTTGGTGATGCAAAGTGTTGTTTTTGCATCAAACGTACCTTTTAAATTGTGGCCAAAAAGTTCATCCTTGGTCTCAGCAGACCATAACACATTTTCCCACATGCTTTTGGGAGACCTGATGTATTGTTTTGCAAATTTTACCTGGACCTGGATGTTTTTCTGTGTAAGAAAAGGCTTCCGTCTTGCAACCCTACCCCATAGCCCAGACATATGGAGAATATGGGAGATTCTTGTAACATGCAGTACACAACCAGTACTTGCCAGAAATTCCTGCAGCTCCTTCAGTGTTGCTGTAGGTCTCTTAGCATCCTCCCTAACCAGTTTTCATATTGTCTTTTCATCAATTTTGGAGGGACGTCCAGTTCTTTATAACATCATTGTTGTCCCATATTTTCTCCATTTTTTGATGACTGTCTTCACTATGTTCCATGGTATATCCAATGGTGCGGAAATGTTTTTGTACCCTTCTCCTGACTGACACCTTTCAACAATGAGATCCCTTTCATGCTTTGTAAGCTCTCTGCAAACCATGGCCTTTGCTGTAGCAGGCAACTGAGTAAATGTCAGAAAAATCCTACTAGGACAGCTGAACTTTATTTGGGGTTAATCAGAGTATCTCTCATTGATGGCAGGTGTGTATTCAAGAAGATGGAATACTATAATTAATCAAAAGGTGCTTCAACAAAGTATTAGTTTAAGGGTATACACACTTATGCAACCAGCTTATTTTATGCTTTTTATTTTTTATATTTTCACCCTAACAGATTTGTTTGTTTTTCAATTGAGTTGTACAGGTTATAGGTCACATTAAAGGTGGAAAAAGTTTTGATATGATTTATTGTGGTCTCATTATTTTATATCACAAAAACATGGCATTTTAGCAGGGGTGTGTAAACCTTTTATAACCACTGTAGATTTGATAATTTGGACTTTAAAATTTCAAAACCAAGGCATCAATGAGGTATAAATTTGTAAAACAAGTTATTCCAATATTATAGAATCATTTGTTAGCTGATCTAAGATTGTGTTCAAGTACTGTAATGTTCAAATCTAAATTTGACCTCTGGGTGGGAAATGATGTCTACAGTGTTACCTTATAAGTTAGTGTTCCTTGTTGGCCATCAGGCCTGAGCACTGTAATCAGCTTATGAGAACTTATGGTGAGGATCATGAATATAAGTGGAAGATCTACCGAGTATGCAGGCATAAGTTACATGACAAGTGTCAGGGACTTTTCACTACAATTACTGCAAGTTATGGGTATGAACTGTTAAAGTCTTTGCAGCATATGCATGCTGCAGACTCAGTGTGGAAGTGGCCTTATGTGTTGTAGATGCTATGATTCATGCTGAGAAATCTTAGTTTTCCCAAGGTTAGTTGTTGAAAGTGCAGTCTGAACTTAGTAGTGACGTGTCTACCAGTATACCTTTGAGACATTCATTAGTGTAGACAGTAAAAATGCATAAGAATAAATCTGATTGATTCTATCCCATATATTGCTAATTTAAAGGAACTTAATGTTTCACTGTGGAGTCCTAAGAGTGGTGTTTTATTCATTAAAATTTATGAGGATGCCTGTAATAACTGTCATATGAACTGCCATATGATTCTATTTGCCACTGCTATGAATACTGTGGATTTTTATTCAGCATTGATGTGATTATTGGATGGCACCTATGAGACCACTTGGCATAATGGTTAAGATCTTCGCCTCTCAACCACAAGATTCAATCCTGACCTCTGGCCATTGCCTGTTTGGAGTTTGCATGTTCTATCTGTGTCTCTTTGGGGCTCCACCATGTCTAAACTCATGCTGAATGTTTCCATCTCAACTTCACTAAAGAATGGAGCTGTGGGCAGCAGCGCAGACTCTACATGTTGACCTATAAGGGGAAGAGTTGTATAAACCCAACTACTTTGGGCATCTACTGTGATGCTCAGTATCCTAATGACATGAGAATATGGATCACAGACTGCTAGCTGTTGCAGGGCTAGCCACTCAATGGTGTAAAATATGGATCTAGATGATTTCGTTGTGTTGACTAATGTTGCTAAATGGGCATGGGTATTTGCCACTGATAAGTTAGATGAGGATCTGGCCCATTCAAACCTATGCCAAGGACCCATGATAATGGTGGTGTGGGTGTATGTGTCCCTATTGGCCAATGTGTGACTACCAGAAAGCCCAGCAGCCCTGGGTCAATAAGCTACTGGCTGGCCAGTGTCCAGTTGCCCATCTTGGGCTACCTGGGATAGCTCTGAGTGAAAGCTGGACATAAAGCCAATCAACCTGTCAGACATGAACTACGAATTGCTGCACCCAGTGTAGGTTCACTGACAGGACACAGTTTGAAAATGGATGACATGATGGCAAGGATAAGGATGGACATCCCATGCATCCAGGAGACAAGATGGAAGGGCAATGCAGCAAAGCTACTTGGCTTGGAATCCAGAGTCTACTACTCAGGAGGACAGACTAGAAATGGTGTGGGAATTGTGGTGAGGTAGAGGCTTCAGAAGACAGTGAGAGATGTAATCAGAATTGGTGACAGACAGACTCATGGCACTCAGAATCCAGCATAATAATAGGGCAGTCTTCATAATCTCAGCCTATGCCCCACAGTAGGGTTGTGATAATGAAAAAAGGAGTGCATTCAGACAGCAGTTGCAGGACCTACTAGATAAAGCAGGAACATGACTTGCGGTTAATAATGGGTGACTTGAATGCATAGACATTGACAGACAGAAAAAAATACATGAGAACTGCATAGGTCCACATGGGTGGGGCAACAAAAATAAAGAAGGAGAGTCCATTCTAGACTTCTGTCTGGCAAATGCTTTGATACTAGCCAGCACATGGTTCAGAAAGAGAGACAGTCACAAGATCACATACAAGAGTGACCAACATACAACTCAGGTAGACTTCTTCCTAGTAAGGAAAGGGTAGTGGGGTAGAATCAACAATTGCAAAGGCATTAACAGTGAAACAGTTAGCTCACAGTGTAAACCACTGTTTGCCACAGTCAGTTTAATTTTTATTTAACATTTGTTTTACCAGGATAAAATCTGACTGGATAGCAGGTGTCCGTTTTCAGCAGAGTCCTGGGGAGAAAAGCTCCGAGAATTTTAATACAAACAATAATATGTTAACATGCGAGGTAAAAAGACAGAAGATTCAAACAAACAACATATTACAGTCAGAAGATCACAGAATTTACAATGATAGTACAATAATTGAAGCACAGCATGCTAAGAAGAAATGTCTATATTTGCAGTATTTACAGTTAAAAAGCATGAGCAGAACTCCTGACATGGTTAGGAGATTCCAAATCTAGCAGTAAAAGTAATATCTGAACATGAGTACAGTTAAAAGTAGTGGTCAGAGAAGGCTCTAAGGTCAACAGAGACCAGGCAGAAGCCCTGGAAGTTGAATGGAGAGAAAGAAAGCACAAGAGTTCAAGGAATTACTCAGGGCTCTAGCACCCCAAGAAGAAGAGGAAATAGGTTGAGCTGAAGATGAATGGTGGCACCTCAAAAGAGCATTTATGAGGAATACAGAACAGATATGTGGCTAAGCCAGGTATGGAAATAAGGTACATAAGGAAAGAAGGCATGCAGGAAAAAGTGGGAGACAGAAAAGACAGACCAGGCCAGGAAGAAATACTGGCTGGCTAACAAAGAAGCTAAGAAAGAAAGAAGTTCTAGAAAGTAAGTCAGTAGATTGTATAAAGAAACTATATCAGGTTGCAAGGCAAAGACATAAAGATAAAACAGATAGTCAGACACCCTTCATAAGGGATTCCAGCAACAAACTCCTCACCAGTCCACATGACATCAAAGGCAGATGGAAGGAGTACTTCCAGCAGCTTCTAAATGAAGAAAACCCCACAAAAGTTGTACTGCCCCAGAAACAGCCTACGATGAGAGAAGTAAGAATGGAATTAAGGAAAATGAAGTCAGGGAAAGCAGCAGGCTCAGATGAGGTCACAGCAGATATGATAAAGATGTTAAGTGAGATAGGGGAGAAATGACTTCTGAGGGTACTTATAGCAGTGTGGAGAGAAAGGCATATCCCAGATGACTGGAGAATAAGCATACTAGTGCTAATGTTCGAGGACAAAGGGGACATTCACAACTGTGGACAGTACAGATGTATCAAATGGCTTGTCACATTGCATGAAAGTTCTGGACAGGGTGATTGATAAATAAACAGTAATAGAAAATAAGATGAGAGATGAGCAGTTCAGAGTCTGGTCAGGATGCAGCTCAACTAGCCTGATGATTGTGGTGAGACAGATAGTTGAGAAGAAGCCAGAGCTGAGGAAAGATTCCAACTGGGGATTCCTAGACTTGGAGAACGCATATGACAGGGTCCCAAGAAAGCTGATTTGGGTTGTCCAGTAGTAGTTTGAAGTCCTAGAGACATTGGTAGAATTAGTGCAAGCTATGTACAAGGACCCAATGACTAAGTACGGAAAGTGTTTGGTCTCACATAGGGGTTCCAAGTGGGAATGAGTGTGCACCACGGTTCCACTCTGAACCAACTGCTGATCATACTGGTTATGGACTCCATTAGCAAACAGGTCAGAGTGGACAGATGAACAAAGTTGCTGCATGTAGATGATGTGACATTACAGGAAGACTTTGAGCAAGAACTTCAGCAAAGGATAGGGCACTGGAATGCAAAGCTGAAGGACATGAGATGAACCTGAGCACAGATAAGACAGTTGTAACAATAGCAAATAGAGTTCAGAAGAAGCTGAGAATTGAGATAGAAGGGAAAATAGTGGAACAGGTTAACAGCTTCAAGTATCTAGGAGGGGTGGTTGAGGAGACAGGAAGCCTGAATGAGGAGGTCAAAGCTAGAATCAGAGGGGACTGCAACCAACTTGTACAGAGTGACAGGTGTAGTATATGACAGAAGAATGCCAAATAAGCTGAAAATTAAGGTGGACAAAACAGTGGTGCAACCAGTACAACTGTCTGGTATGGAAACCTGGGCAGTAAAGGCAGAGCAGTTGAGAAAGCTAGAGGTGATGGACATGAAGTGCCTGAGACAGGTGTAGGGTGCACATTGTGGGACAAACAAAAAAATTAGGATGTAAGAGCAGAAGCCAAAGTAACTCCAATTGCAGAAAAGGTCAAAGAGAACAGATTATGGTGGTTTGGGTACATGAAGAAAAGCAGAAGACAATCTGGTAAAGCAGATTTGGGACAGACAGGAAGAAGGCAAAAGGAAATGAGGATGTCCAGCTAAGAGGTGAATGGATTGCGTGAGAGAAAACCTGCATCAAAGAAGGCAGGATAGCATCATTGAACAGAGAGAGACACAACACACATGGCGACAGTTGACACAACACCCCAACCCCATGTAGAAAATGGGAAAAGGGGTTGATGATGACCGATGTATGGGAAAGTAGTGTGTGTAAGCAACTGTATTCCTTTCATGCATTTATTAAGGGAGCCGGCGATGAGAAATCAATACCTTTCTTTTATGTGACAATGAATAGGAAGTTTTTAGGGCTTATAATGCAATGCGGGCTTTATTGTTTAATGTTTCTGCAGATGTTGGTATATCTCCTAATGTTATTTTTATTATGTGTGATTTTGAAACTGCAGTTTTTAGAAGCATTTGTCACAATATACCGTTGGTGGAGGTGAAAGCATGCTACTTTTATTTTTCTGAAAACATTTGGAGGAAGGTGCAGAACTTGGGCTTGGCTCCTGTTTATGCTGCTGATTCTAATTTTCAAGTGCTAATTAAGAAGCTTGTCTGTGTTTTTGCCCACTTGTGAGATTACTGAGTCATATATGAGTTGCATGAATATTTTCACGAAGAGTTTGCCTGTTGTTAAAATACTTTGAGGACTACTATATGCTTGGTAAAACTTGCCATATGTTTACTTGATCTGATTTGTGTTCTCATTTAATGCTATTGTTTCCTCCCTCATTGTGGAGTGTATCACCCTCGACTGATTATGATTTACCTAGAACTCAAAATGCTATAGAGAGTTAGCATTGACAGTTGAGCTGCTTACTTATCTTATAATTGATCTGTTCACCATTATGTTTACTACCATTCATGAACAGAATTGAGTGGAAGATGTATGCTGCTGTCTGCAATCTGCTCAGTGTTTGATCCCAAAATGAGGACTAGTACAAATGCAAGAACAGGTGCTACATAAGGTGTTGAAGATGAAGACCACCTTGTCTCATATTGATTTCTTACATTCTTTAGCTCTGAAAATTAAGCTGTGAGAACCTTCCATTGCTACCATTTCTTTTTGATTCATGCCTCTGCGTGGCTCTGAAAGTGCATGTACTGTTCATTCAATGCAATCCTTTAATTGCATGGATGTCCATACCTCTTGTCTGTGTATATACATTTTAAGTTGTATTCCACATGTGGAGTGTTTCTTCACCTGTTTTTTTCTGATATATTTATTTTTGGTTTGGTGGAGTTTGCAGGTTGAATTTTGATTACTGTGAGGTGTTTCAGATGCCTTTGCATTTCACAATTTCGGTAAGTTGTGTGAACTGGCAAATTCATTATGAACTTGTTTTTTGTGTATGGATCTGGTGTGTGTGTGTGTGTGTGTGTGTGTGTGTGTGTGTGTGTGTGTGTGTGTGTGTGTGTGTGTGTGTGTGTGTGTGTGTGTGTGTGTGTGTGTGTGTGTGTGTGTCTGGTGTGTGTGTGTGTCACCCTGAGATGAGTTAGTTGACAACCCTGACTGGGCTGCTAGGTATAGTCTGTATCTCTCTCCTCATGGCTTCTGTATACTGGCTAAGATTTTTTCCACCCCATAGTGCGTTTTTAAATAAGGCCTGTCTCTTCAAATTGCCCCTATAGCCAAGAACAATCAAAACCATGTAAAAGTAGCACTACTCAATGCTAGAAGCCTAAACAAAAAGCTGCACTCCTTACAGGCATTCCTAACCTGGAAAATACTTACATATGCATGGTTTCAAAACAGTGAAAGCACCACTGCTGTGCAGGGCTTTAATGCCTACTACTCCTACAGGCCCAACACTGAACTGGACGTTGTAGTTGATGGGGGCATATCTGTGCTCCTGAGAAATTATTTCATCTCCAGACTAGTTATGTTGGATAATAACCAATAATTTCTCCACATTCTTCTTATGATAAACAAAAAGCCAGTACCAATAGTAGCCAACTACTGTTGCCCCTCTATGATACTGTCAGACCATGACCCATATCTTAAACTGACATTCCCCATCATAGAACCAGACATCATCCTGTGACTTCAGCTATCCCTCCGCTAACAGGGAAACCTAAAACACCACAAAAGAAAGTATGAACAGAGATTCCTGGAATTATTTAATGCCAGCTCATTGGATAAACTTATTTATATCTCAAAGAGATGGTCAAAAATATCAGACCTGGTTCTCACAAATATAGCCTTCTGTGCTCAGAGCCTAGAGTTACCAAATCACCATTGTGCAATAATATTTACTATGGGTGTAAGACCCAACTCTCCTCAACATCTCTTCATCTTCATTGACTGCCCTAAGGCAAATCTACTCCAGGTTACTGATGACCTAATGAAATAAAAAAAAAAAAAAAAAACTCATCATGGTCACCATGACCTTGCTTCACATGCTTCAATTTTCATGGATAAATTCTACATCCATCTCCAAGCTGGTAGTGAGGCCTTGGTCCTCCTAATATATAAGTATGGTGCCAAATTTAAGAATAAACCCATATGGTGAAATCCCAGTATCAACAAATTATACAATAAGAGTAAGAAACTCCTAGCATGTAAAAGAAAATGTACTGCCCCATCAGCAATGCTCTGAGTTAATACTAAATGAAATCACATACTCAGCCTTGAAGTTATTGCCAAAATGTTAGCAGCAAATTATACATGAACTTTACCCCCATCTCCCCAAATTACTCACTGCTTATTAACATGCCTATTCCACCCACAGATCACCTTCAAGCAAGTCCCAAGTACTTTCATCAAAGTTAAAAACACTAGCTCCATGAGTTCTCACAATGTGCCAGGTTGTCTTCTTGTCAACACCAAACATACCTGGCTGACTCCTTGCTATGTCTATTCAGTCTCACCCTGTATACTGGATTCATGCCAGAAGTATGGAAAACTGCACTAGTCATCCCACTCCATAAAGGGGGACCTGTACCTGAACGAGGCAATTATAGACCTATCAGGCTCACCACTCTTATCTGTAAGGCCATGGAGCACATCATTATAAACCTCATAAACAAGGACATATGCAGTCTTCAAACCCTTAAATGTAATCAATTTGGTTTTGTTAAAAGCAACTACTAACTCTTACACTTTCTGGACTTTTTTGAAAAAGTCACTAAGGCATCAGACTAAGGTAAACTTGTTCACATGGCATACAAGGACTTGGCCAAATCCTTTGATAACATTCTACACTTGGACATCTTTGATAAGCTAATACAATTAAATGTCAATCCATATGCTACCTGTTAGATAGCAAACTGACTCACTGACAGAATCCAGTTTGTTACTGATGCAGGCACACTCTCAACTAAAAAAGTAGTTACCAGTAGTACCCTCACAAATTAGTCCTGAGATAACTCCTCCTTGATGTCTACTTCTCTGACATTAAAGCAGACACCAAAGGCCTGTGGCTGACAAAATTTGCAGATAACTGCAAACTTGGAGCTGTCCCAGGGGACCCACACATTCACCAAGAGGATCTAATCCATACTAACAAATGGTGCTTGCACCAAGGCCTGAACTAAATGCCAAAAATGCAGTATTGTGTCCTTTCTGAAACCTAGCTGTTCCTCATTCTATTACATAGGTGGCATCTCTCCATAAAAAAAATTGACTCCATCATTAGGGGCATGGGCACCTTCATTGACAATACAGTATCTTTTGACTACCATGTGACCAGTGTTAGAAATCCTTTTATACAGCTAAACTAATCACCAGGGATTTATCTTCTAGATCAAAGGAGTCATTGTCCCCCCTCTACTTCTTCCTTATAAGACCAATTATAGTATATAACACTCTCTTTTGTAAATACGTGGCTAGGTATTTGACCCAGCTCGAGAGACCGCAGCATTTCCTTACCAAAAAACAAAAGGACATATCCTCCTTCATTTACCCTAACTTCCTTAAAGTGTTCTCATTCTTTTCCTTTTGATCTCTGCCTGGCCTACTAAGCCTTGAACAATCCAGCCCCATGTAACCTCCTACAAATTTATAAAATGAATACCATCCTCAATACCCACTGAAAAAACTACCACTGAAACATAAATAGGACCTGTTGGCAGGATAGATATCTTTTGCAGAGAATACCTCTTTTTTGGAATAGACTCCCCTTAGTGGTAAAGCAGAGCATCTCCATTACCCTATTTAATTGTAACCTGGATGAGTAAATGGAGAAGTACATACCCAATCTGTTTCCAATAGCTGTTAAGAAAAGGGGCTGAAACTAAATCGGGGTCTGGTATTAATTCATGTCTTGGTAAATGGGAGAGATCATTGGTAGGGTAATAAATGGTCTTCTGGATCAACAGCCTAGTATGACTCTTTGAACACATGGTATTAATGGACAGAACATTTTAAGAAGCTGTTGTGTCATAACAACTTGAATGATGCAACGCAATGTCTTTAACTACCACATAGTCTAATTAAAGGATTGAAATTAGATAAACAAGTAAGATGAGTCTGAATTAGCAAATCTGAAGTTGGTCATTTTTTAAATCCACATTCTAATATTCCAATTTTAAGATTCACACTGAAATGTCCTCCCCTAAAGATCATTCCATAGAGGCTTTAGTTAATTCAATGTTCCCACAGAGATAAGCAGGTATGGACTAATTCTACCTACCCAGTTACTAAATAGTAAATGGATACATAAAATAAACAGTACAAACTGCTGCAGAGACAGGTAGACCAGTTCCCTTCATATACCAGAAACTCATACCACTTGCTCAAAAATCTATCTAATGCAGATTGGCTTAACCAACATTTTTGGGTTACCATTGCTGTAACAACATCTGTAAGGTTTGCAAGCAATCTTAAATATTTTGGGTGAAAAAAGCTGTGTAGATCACATCTTGTGGACATTAAGGAAATACTTACCAAAAACATGTTTTTTTTCTTTTTAATTGTGATTTTTTTTTCTACAAAGAGTACTGTGAAGCAGGCATCTTTTGTTCCCTCATTAATTTAGTATGTTAAACTAATTGATTCCTATATAAGTACACTTGTCAGGAAATCCCAGTTGACATGCAGCCTGCAATGTACTTGTTTGAACAGGAGAGTTCCTTTAACTTCAGAGATGAAGAGATGAATATGCTTACCTAGAAATTTGTCTCAAACATCACTTTACATAGAACACCTACAGATCACAAACTAAGTTAGATATGCAGCTTAATATGTGAGCTGTAAGTTCTGTAAAAATACATATGCTTACACTACAAAAAAAGGCACTAAAGAAACTCTGATCCTTCACACCCATGTTGTTCCTGTGTGTCTCTTACATCCACAGGCAGCAACAGCCTTACATTAAATCATACTCCTGTAGTAGAAAAAATACCCAAAATCTTAAACTCTGTTGCTTTCTGTTGCTATACTTATGGAAAATTATTAGAAAAAATTATTTTAAAACTTGTGGCATTCTGTATAGACATGATGTTTGAATATTTCTTCCTGGCTTCAGTTAAACGCTGCATGCATCTACAACCAATAACATCTCGGTTTCACAGATTGTTATGCAAATTCCTCCATTTTGGTTACAGTAGAGATATGAATGTAAGTGCCAACAATAAGGTCTGCTCAGTTCTGGGATTAGTTATTTTCTTTGGCACATTTCTTCTACATTTTAAACAAATTCTGACAGCAGATTACTCCAGAAAACCAAAAGCTCTATAGATTTATGCAGGAGACTCACACAGGTATCAGACCAAGATGTTTGCTGAAGTACTCCGATGGCAGACCGGAGATATCAGAGCAGACTTTCTACAAGTAAGTACTCCGATGGCAGACAGAAGATATCAGAGCAGAATTTCTACAAGTATGTATGCAGTCAGCACACTGCTTGATGAGACAGGATTAAGGTCCCATGCATCCTTAAAGTAAGGTAGAGCAGGCTTTGGAGTAAGCATGAATAAATGTATAAGGGCATGTGCAGCTGGCTTGGCATCAGTCTTGTACATATTCTTTACAGATCTCATGGCACTACTTATACATTATACACATGCTTTAGCTGTGTGTGTGTGTGTGTGTGTGTGTGTGTGTGTGTGTGTGTGTGTGTGTGTGTGTGTGTGTGTGTGTGTGTGTGTGTGTGTGTGTGTGTGTGTGTGTGTTAGCATATGCATTCTTAAAATATGCAGAACTAGACTTTAATATGCAAAGACTACAACACCAGAATGAAGGAAATTATGTTTAGGCATGGAAGTTCTTTGTTGGTGCAAAACACTCAATTGTTCAATTACTAGTGTGCAAATAGCCATCTTTCTCCTAAAATGATGAACTGCTGATATACTGCAGATTTTCCATTTCCTCTGATGGTGCAGGCTTGGAGCTGGTATATATAAAGTAGCAGGGGTGTGGGAGTGCACCTCCCACATTGGAGGATGTACAGTGATGGTTCTGCCCCTGCAAGAACTCCTTTTTCCTGGCATTTGTTTACTCCCAAAAGCTGTTTGCATTTGGGAAGTTTTGCTAATTTGTGATTGCACTTGTATGGGGTGATCACAAATGAATCAAATATTTGTCAAGGGCCCATATCCCCAAATTATGTCTGTTTGGAAAATTATAGGAAATACACAGTGCTTCATATCTGCATCATAGAGACCTGCAGGAATTAACAAGAGGTTGACATGACCTCAAGATTTCACAAGGTTTCACACTTAAAGAAATATCTAGCAAAGCTAGACTTTCCACTGTGTGATACCTTAAACCTCTTGCATTACAGGCAATATGGGATATATGCAAATTAAGGATATCAGGTGTTTCAGCTAAATGGCAATTCTAAACGACCATGACTTTTTCTTTTAAGACTATTTATGGACACTTTCAAGCCAGTATCACACAGTGGAAAGTTTAGCTTTGCTAGATTTTTCTTTTTGTGTTTTTTAACCGATTGTTTTTTTTTTTCTGTGTGACCTTTTTACTCAAGGTTCCACACTTGGAAATGTGACAGAAATTAAATCTTACTCCATGGACTGGCTTGTGTCTATAGTCTAGGCCAATGAGATCCAAAGAAGTGTACACTAGTGATGGTGAACAGTAAGTTTAACAGAACTGTAGAAAGATGACTTAAGTACTCTGCAAGATAACAAAGGAAAACAGTGCAAATAAATGTGGAAAATGCACTAAGTTCTAAGAAAAAAAGGTTCATAGATGAGCAATGTTTCAACATCAAAATGTATCAAATTACCAAATAGCTGGCTTATCAATACATATCAAAATGACAGTTACATAAAGCCTTATTCTTGTAATGCTCCATATACATGGCAGCTTTATATAGCAGTTATTGTAATATACTAATCCATGATGATCACGTGATGAAACAGTTAAATAATTCTTGCAGTGCATTCATGCTTAAAATTTCACAGTGATAAAAGCTGGAAGATATACCAGCAAGAAAATATGCAATCCTTTTATCAGCATATTACAGTGCTAGTTTTCTGTAGTATTTCTTAGGTTACAAAGATGGTCCTTTACAGCTAAGTACCACCAATAGTCTTACACAGCTGACTGGTTTTGTGGCCCAGGTATAGAGCTCTGTCTACAGTTCAAGTGAGCAGACTTTGGTTAGCAGACTCAGCACTGGAAGAGCCAGGAAAGGAGTATATGTGTCCAGTGTTTGAGAGGTTTTGACTGCTGCAGTACTCCTCATTACAGACTTTTTTTGTGTTTTTTTTTTTTTTTTTTTGCTTTTTGCTAAACTTCGGGTACTTGTATGCAGTACAACAATGTTTCCTTATACACTTCCCATTACAAAAGAAGTACAACTCTTATGTAGATTAGTATTTTCTGAATACAAAGCTTTTCCATAACTGCAATTATGGCTCCCCCACTGCACATTACAGCAACACCAAATACACGATATGATATTAAACATGTTTGTAGCTATTTACTCCTGACAGCCGTTACCTATTTACATTTTGTAGGTGAGGGAATGACATATTACCATGCCAGTTGACTGCAGTATTTTGGTTTGTCAAAGAAAATGAGTCTTTACTGCTAAGTTCCACCACTATAACCCCATTCAAAAATAACTGAAGCATGTAAAATTGAGCATGCAAGCTATTTTTATATATTAACTGCATTAATTACTACAGAGTATAAACATCCCAGGTAACTATCTCATGACATGCACAGTATACATTTCTTGTGAACAGAATGCCAAACACAGCAAGCACTGCATTTATGAGGCAGTTGCCTGGGATGTTTGTATACTATAGTAATTAATGCAGTTAATGTTTTAAAAGTAGCTTGCATGCTCAATTGTTACGTTTTATTTATTTTTATATGGGGTTGTATGAGTAAGGATTTTTTTCTATTGCCAACCCTGAGCTGAATGCAGTCAACCTCAAGTGACTCTTCAGACATTTGTTTTCAGGACCCCCTCTTATAGAATCTTTCTACTGGTGTTGTTTTATCAAACCTGTGATCAGTATGTAGAGAACATTAATGTCCCTGAATGTTTCTTACTAACTTAGCATTAACGCAGAAGTATAACTCACATAGAGATTATTGTTAAGTATTATTCAACTACTTTTGCTGTATTCATTCTCAATGAGAGATATGAACTACAATGCACCACATCTATTCTTATATAGCTAAGTGGATATTTTCTGCAACGCAAATTTGCATTTTTCATGGCAGACAAACTGTGTATCTAATGGGGCAGTCTGTGCAAAAGTCTAATAACAACTGATCACTGTAAAGTGACCATTGCTGCTGGATGGTTGAAATTCACTACTGCTGCCATTCCGTGTAGGTGATTTTTAGTATCATTCTGGAGGCTTGATTTTTCTGGCCCCCACACTGATACTTAAATGCTATTTTTGAAGGAGATGTTAATATCTACAAAATGAACAGAAACCTTAGAATGCTATTAATACATGTGTATTTTCTTTTTTTTTTTGTTCAAATAATTTTATTCAGAAAAAAAACTTTTTTTTAAAAACAATACATAGCAAATATAACAGATCAAATAAAAGTGAATTGAATTAACTATTTACAGAATATACAATAGCCTCAGGTCAAAGTCAAAAGGAATACAATCATAGATACACAGACAAATAATAAAGAATTATTGTACAAGCATTAACAAATTATAACTTGCATTCTTGCTTCCTCTTTTCTTATGAAGAAATAATTGTGTCCATTTTGAGTGTCTCTCTAAGGGAGAGAACTTTCTCCCAAGGATTGTTAGTCTATTTCTTCAGAAAAATCATCATTAATTTCCAACAGTGTTACTTCTTTCAATAGAGTGAGAAAATCATCAGTTGTTGGGATGATAGAGGAGTTCCATTTCCTAGTGATGCATTTTTTGAGACAGCCATTATAGTCCAAAGAAGATAAAGTTCTTTCTTTTTCATAGTAGTGGTTTCAATTTTATTCAGAAGAATTAATGACTTTGACAAAATGAAAGAGTCAGTAAAAATGGCTTGCAGAAATTCACCAATATCCTCCCAATTTGTTTTAATATGAATACAGTCATCTATAATATGTGACCAATCAGCATTACATTTTAGATTACATCTCCAGCATATTGCCTCATTAGTATTTTTAAATCTAGCAATTTTATTAGGGGTGTAAAAGGCTCTATGCAAGAATTTCCATGCAAAAATTCTCCAACTTTGCATATTTGAAGTTAACTTAATAGAATATAGTATGTTTATTTTTGATTCCTTAGATAACATCAATGAGCAATCTTTATTGATAAAATTCCAAAATTTCTGCTTAGAATTTGTTTTGTAAGTAATAATAATTTTATATAACTTTGAAGTTAAATTTGTCCAATTAAAGTCTCTGTATAATACTTCATGTAGATAAAATATAAATTTAGGTATGGAGTTAAATGAAGAATTTTCTATTGTTCTACACATATCTTGCACATATGGTACCAGACTATTAAGAACCAACCAGTCACTACTTAATAGATTGAATGTATTAATTATCCGATTGACATTCATGACTGTTAGATTTTCTATACATTGATACTAACATGAGAAATTATTTCTTTTCCATGAGTTAAGAGTATTTATGGAAATGTTATTAACAAAGTTTTTTGTAATATTAAAAGGAGTTAATAACTGAAACCATAATTTAATTTCAATATTATTGTTTATGAAGTTCCAAAAAGTGTTATAAATGTAATTTATATAATTTAGGTTAGTAGGCTTGCTGAAATTGTATTGTAAGTTGATACAGGTGATATTCCAGAGTACATTGTTCTATTCAAGCAGTTGTATATTTTTTGCTAATTTATTTTTTTCCTGAAAAATAGCAGTATGTAATGTTTTCCATAATAGGTATTGCTACAGTGATGTAGTTTACCTTTGGGAGAATTACCATCTTTATTAACTGCAATCTGTCTTCAAATGTTAGAAACAATTTATTCCAGTTCACTATTAATGATTTAAGTGTACCCAGAATATTATTATGATTTGTAGATAGAGTTAATTCTAAAGTTTCACATAAAACAATTCCTAAGTAATCTAAAGAAGAAACCTGTTTCCCAACAATTGGATTTATGTTAGAAACTGAATTATTTTTATTATTTAATAACATGTGTTTCCATTTGGAGGCATTAATCTTTAAACCTGAGATGTGATAACATTTTTCAGCTAATAAATTTAGTTCACATAATGACTCTTCTGAATTTAATAAAGTGAGTAGAATATCATCAGCAAAGAGCATCATTTTGGAATGAATTTGATTATTAATTTCAATACCTTTAATTTCAGGGTTAAGACGAATAGTGGAAGAAAAAAGTTCAATTGCTAATGCAAACAACAGTGGTGACATAGGGCATCCTTGTTTGGTACCCTTAGTAATTTTAATTGCATCAGATGTGAAAGGGCCCAATTTTACATAAGCGATATTATCCTTATAAATGTTTTTATTAAATTAATGAATCTTGAGGGGAATTATACATATGTAATATTTTGAAAAGATAATCCCAATTTAGTGAGTCAAATGCCTTTTCAATGTCTAATGTTACTATTAAAGCTTCAGCTTTGTCTCGATTTAAGAGATCTATAATGGTTAAAATTCTTTGTATGTTGTCTTGAGTGTGTCTATTGTGAATAAACCCCATTTGATCCTCATTAATGACATGAGTTAGAGAGTTTTTTAATCATCTTAACCAGAATAGACATAAAAAAATTATAATCATTATTTAGAAGTGAAATAGGCCTGTATGAGCTACACAAGTTGGGATTTTTATTTTCTTTTAAAATAGGTGTAATCAATGTGTATCTCCATGAAGGTGGAATAATGCCTTGTAGATAAATTTCATTTAATGTCCTCTGAAGTACTGTTATGACTGATGATAGAAATAATTTATAAATTTCTATAATGATTCCGTCTATGCCTGGAGCTTTATTATTTTTGCCTTCCTTAATTTTCTCTTTAATTTCTTTAAATGTTATTTGTTTCTGAATATTTCTGTTTCAACTGTCTGGTATTTTATTTAAATTTGTATATTCTAGCCCTATATCTATTTTGTAATGAGGAGAATCAATATTATAATGCTTTGTAAAATGGAATTTGAAGGCATCTAATATATCACCTATATCTGATAATTTTTTCTTGTTTTCCCCTTCATGAATTATATTTGTAATATTGTTTGTATTGGAATGCCTTTTTAATCTCATTGCTAGGCTATGCATATATTTTGGTGAAACAGCATACACATTTAATTTAATTTTTCCAATGCCAGATTGGTTTTATGCATTATAATGTCATTGTATTTTTTATTTAATTCTCCAATTTCTTTTTTTTAAAACCAGGTTCTCCACATCTTTAAGATTAATTTCTATAATGTGTTTTTGAATATTAACTAATTCAGACTCCCATTCTTTTACTTTATTGTTACACCAGGAAAAGAGTTTACCATAAAGACATGCTTTTAGTGAATCCCATAAAATAACTACAGTTATGTCACTAGTATTATTCGCGTCTAAATAATATTTTATTTCCAAATCTAACCAAGTCTTAAACTCATTTAATTTAGTAAAATATGCAAGAATTCTTTTAGTAAGTGTTAGTTTCTTAAAGTTCATTTGAATTCTAAGAATAAGTGAATTGTGATCAGATATGGAACATGGAATTTATGGAAGAATGTGATATTTTCATTTTTAAATCTTGGGATACATATAATTTATCAATTCTTGTTTGGGTATTGAATCTATAATCACTATGAGAAAATTGTAATGAACTTTCATTTTTAAGACTAAAGGAATCTAATAACTGCATGTTGTCTAACCATTTCTTAAGATTTCTTCCTGTACATGTTAAACAAAATGGCCATCTACTTGTAGTCTCCTGACTATCTAAGATACAATTAAAATCCCCTCCTACAATTAGACTACCTTTTTAAGTCTTATTAATAAGTTCTATGTGCTAGTTAATTGTTCCTGCTCCTATACCTGGAAACCAATAAAGATTGGCCAATGTCCAAATTCTATTACTATATCTTATTATTACTGTTGATAAAAGGCCATCTTTGTCTTCATAATTATATATTACTTGAGGATTGGTAACACTTTTCCTCCAGAATGTTAATACTCCTCTGTTTTTTTACTGTATGAAGAGCTAGAGAGCTTTAAGAAATCATTTGGATTCCAAATGAAATTATCATTAGCTTTAAAGTGAGTTTCTTGTAGAAATATTAATTGTGCTTTGTTTACTTTTAGATATTTAAGTAGGCTAGATCTTTTCCTTGGAATATTTAAACCATTCACATTTAGTGAAAGAAGTGCTATACTCATCCAGTTAATTTATTTATTGAAGAGTTCTGATAGCAAACAATAGCAAGTTATATTGTTACTTATTTGCTGCATATCTTCCATACATATATTAATAATGTAGTAAACCTTCTTATTTCCTTTTGAATTGTATAATATATATATACTAGAAGAGGCCAAAAGGTAAGACTAACAAGAGTACAATAGTTAATTTTATACACATGTATAGACAGATATTTAAAATTATCTTTAAAAAACATGGAATGAATATCTTTCCTAATCTGAAAGAACTAAAATGTTCAGTCAGATTAACCCTCATTTCTAACAATAAATCAAATAACAATGAGAAGTTAGAGGCTCCATTATATGTTATTCTGGAAATAATAAATAATCGACTCCATCATATACTTCTAGTTTGATCCATGCACATAAGTATGCATTTATTATAAAATAAACTTAATACAAAATGTAGGCAATAACTTGAACAAATTTACTTTATGCATACTAAATCAAATATGTATATCAATCAAAATCAAATATTCATAAAATATAAGTAAAAATTTCAAGAGATATTTACTATACCAGTTACCTTTCAACTTTATTGAGTTTCTGTAAAGTGACTCATTCATTTAGTAATTATTTTATATAATATACTATGACCAACATTGTAAGACTTAACTACAATAGTATCAACAATCTAGTGAGCCATTGTAAATCCACAAACCACTTTTTCTCTGATGCATTGGTTGAAGAATTCAAATTGTATTGTTCTAGACATGTAGTATTTCAATACATATATAAATACTGCTCCAAACAGTACTATACATAGAAATTTAATGTAATAGAGCTCAATATCGTATTTGTACATTACTCCAAACTTCAGTAAAGAGCTCCTTTGCTACTCTTGATGTAGAGCATTAAAACAGAGTTGATCATAAGTGATTGCTCACAGTTATACCTTAATATTAAACACACTATACCATTCTAGGCATTATAAATTTAATTGAACAGCTACCATAAATGCTAAATAAATGATGCCAAATCTTAAAAACATAGGTAAGATAATCAATCTGTCAGGTTTTTGAAATAATAACTTCACAACCCGAGCCTTTTAAGCAGTAAATTCCTTTTGAATGCATTTAATGATTAGAATGATTACCTTGATGAATAAGAATGCACAAATTGCCCTTTGTTTGTATTCTGCAACTACTATATCAAGTGAGAAGTAGTGTTACAGATATGGAGTTTCCGATAATATATACCTTCGTAAAAATCAAGTATCAGATAAGACCTTACACTTTCTTTTCCTCTTCTAATTGTGAAGTCAATTCCCAATTTTAAACTATCTTCTCTCAAAACCACCACAAATATGCAATATACAGGTGCCTTAGAGTCTTGTTATTATTTATTCATTCAATAAAGAATGCAAGTTCATGAATAATTTGAAAAACCAAAGGTAGTAAAATGAGTCAACTGAAGAATGCTTCAACTACCCTCTCTATGTTTTAATGGATCCATATGCATATATCTTGTCTTTATATTTCATTTACCTCCCTTTTTTTCAAATTTTGAGCAATGTTTAACAATCACTTTTCCCTTCTTTTTTCATATGTGTCAGTACAGACCTGTACACAATCCTTCATGTTAACAGATTTCAAGAGTAGAATTAGAATGAATTTGTACAAGTCTCAATTTATTACTGTAAGTGCATGTCAACTAATACATTGCATGTATTGTCACCTGTTTAAAGTTCTACTAATCCAGGAATTTCAGGCCCTGTCAGCATATATTCAGTGAACTTGCGGAATATGCTCTATTAGTGTACTTTTCCAATTATTACAGTTGCAAGACCAGAACTCAATTCCTTGTGTCCCATACTATAATGCTAATATGAAACTTTAAATAATGAACCATCCAACTTGCATCTATTGAATATAAACATTATGGAACTTACATATTCCTGCAGCTCACCCATAAGTAGTTTACCTATTTTCACTAGATAAACACTCCACATTTTGTCCATCTTTAAATAATTGTAAATGTGGTTCAGAATCAGTGTAAACTGATATTAGTACTAATTTCAACCATCATTGCTCTTAGCCTTCTTTATTTGGATGATCCCTGTCCACAAATATACCATTATAGGTGTAAACATTATGGGTGTACCTAAAATTATTCTTATGACATCAGTGCAGTATAGAAGTAAATAAATCAGGGACAACCTTTGCATAGATAAATGAGCATGCACAAATTGCTCTTTGTATTCTGTCACTACTATATCAAATGATAAGCAGTGTTACAGGTATGGAGTTTCCGATACTATATAGCTTTGTAAAGATCAAGTATCAGATAAGACCTTGTACTTTCTCTTCCTCTTCTAATTGTGAAGTCAATATCACACTATTCCTCCATTTAAAAACAGATCTCTCATGCTTGTTGTTTGTGAACGTCACATTTTTTGCCAGCTATTGCTTTTTGAAAAGAAATCATGAGCTCACATCACACTATACAATTGCTATACATTAGTATTGTTTTTGAGTTAATTGTCCCTAGAGTGTTTGTAGTAGGAACTTGTGTGGTCAATGGGGCATGTGTAATTCAATTTGCATGCTCTAGGGCCACTTGCGGGTTAATATGTTCTGCAAACCTGGGCGTCTCACTGCTGTATCCATTTAAGAAACTGTATTTGTTGCTGTTTTTATTGTGTTACATGCTCCCCAAAGTGCCTCCCATGTAGAAAAACAACCACGACCATGACCAAACATTGTTTGATGTCTGCACATGTGTCCCTGCTCCTCCGCTGATACACTGCCCAAAGTCCCCTCTATACTCACCATCAGTGAGAAACACCCAGCCCTGAGTTTGTTAGTCAGGGATAATTAAATTCAAGAATATTTTCTTCCTACCCAGATGCATATCTTAAAGAATGCGGTTTTTACAATAATAATCTGGTGTAATGCCCCCTACTAACACATTTTTCTTTTGTGGTTTCTTAAGATGTAATGTTGGCTTTCTGGAGAGGATTTGACCTGTACCGGTGGAAGCTGAAGTGTGTAAGTTTGCTTTGCTGAATTTATGAGGCTTGTATATCTTTTGGAAAGTGGTAAGGTAGTCAAACACATGTCTCAAAACTTTTTAAGCTTATATATCTTGAGCATTCTGACTTATACCCCCCCAACACAATGACTGGCAATAGCTATAACATAATAAGCTCTTCGAACTCACAATGACAGTTTCGTCAGATTAGGAGGATCTGCCTTTGGCCTGATTGTGTGCGATAACCTCTCCTTCTGTAGACAAACTGCATGAGCAAAGAAACCATTACATATGATGATGTTACAAAGAATATGGCCGCTGTTCTAATCCTTAATAAAACTATCCCCACAGTTTCATACCAGTATTTAATATACTTTATACTGCAGTCATCTATTAAGTGAAAAGAGCTTACAGAGATAGATGTTTATTCTATATTTACAGCCTTTCTTGTTAGCAGTGTGTGTTGTCGTGGGCTGTGTAGGTATGGTGCTTTAGGTCATTTTTGAAATTGAATACCTGGTGTCATGTATATTGTTTGAAATTTGTAAAATCAAATTCCTTTTACAGAACATCTGTTGACTAGCCAGCCACACAAACACACACACACAGTAGCTCACATGCACCATTCCCAAGTGTAATAAAAAAATCCACTCAACTGCACAACTAGACTAGAATGGGAAAACCCACCCACTAGACCGTAAATGGCTGGGGGACAATGAAGAGAGCCCCGCACTGAGCTACCACCACACACCAGCACCGAGACACAGTTGTCGAATATGGGAGAGCTGGCAGGGAACCAAATATGTTCTAACGGATGACAGATTGTTTCTCCACAGCATTCTTGGAATGCTCCTTAATGTCAACAATAAAGAAAAGAACTGGTCTGTACAGACATCACTGGGTGTTTTGGGAATAATTTTTGCTCATAACTAGAGGATTTTATGTTCTTCATCTGTGGGGAACAGGAATATCTTTTAAAAACTGCAGTGCTGTTATGCTAGATCATTCTCTCATTTCTCTCTTATGATTCCAGTAAACTCCCTATAAACCAAATCAAGCCCAGCTTTGGATTTTCCGTGTCTGTTATACTTTAGTATGTGAACATATTTGATTTGTTCTAGTGAATACATAAATATTATTATTTTTTTATTATTTTGAGAGAAACGCGAGATAATCTTTACAAAAAGTCAGATAGAGTGACTTACATGCAAGTCAAAAACCTAAGCAAGTCGTCATTGGCCACAAGAAACATACGCTTCATATAAGCGTCAACAACAACGTTCCGTGCCAACTTTGACCCAAGCAAAGACAAAGCAGGCTACTTTTAATATTCCTCCACTTTATACTATGGTGCTCGATAAGAAGACAAAATGAGATTCCAATTAGTGTAACACTTAGCAATTCAAGACATTTTAACTCCTCAAACAAAAAATTAAAAAAAAAGGAGAAACATCCAAATAAACATTTAAATGTATCAGAAATAAATTCTGTGTGATTGAACTAACTAGAAGGGCAAAGTGATATTTATTTAATGTGTAGGGTTTATAGTTAGAAGTTAAATGTCAAAAGGGCTCTCTACATTCATGACAGTTCACAAATGCACTGACAGGCTCGCGTAAAGGGAACTGAAGATTTCCCTGCAAGTCTCGTGCATTTAAAAAGCTTCACTTCTTCATTTTAAAAATAAACGTTCAACTGAAATCATGAACTTGTTAGCTATAATAAGCTCCAGTGAATATGCAAAGACTTTGTATAAATTAATCAGAAAACCATATCAATGACTGAAATTAGTCATAAAATACAACTAAACCCCACCCATTAACTAGCAACTAATATTAAGAAAATTAACTAAAGCATAGCTCTTACTAAAAAGTACAGTGTATATTTAGCATTTCCTACTCAGCAAATCATTTATTTTCCCCTATAAAATACTGTCATAAACAAAAGTAAACTAATAGTCAATTAAATTATTGATGTCAATATGTCACTTATGAACTAAACCTTAACTCTAAAGTATGCAATAGGCGTATTATAAGTTTATAACATAGAATTTACAACATGTTTAAAGAAAGAACAAACAATATTAAATTGTTACCTTTAGCATATATTTTTAGTTGATACTTTGAGAGAAGTAGTGGAAGGGATACTTTTTGAGTCAGTTCTTTGCTTTTTTTCTTTTACATCAATCCAATTATTTTTTTCCGGAGATCTTTTCAGTAATGTAGTTAAAGCCTAGTCCATTTCTTCCAGAACTGTAACTATATTATTGTTTTTGACAAAGGTTACTGCTTCTTCAATGTCATTAAATTTTTTTTATTTCATTTGAAGTAAAAATCCTTATTTTTGCAGAGTATGCCAGTTGTGCCTTTATTTTATTCTGTTTAAGTAATTTTACAAGTGGTCAGACTTTTTTTCTCATTTCCAAAACTCTAGAGGAAAAGTCATTGTCAAATCTAATTATATTTTGCTTGTATTTCAGTGGGGATCTTCTCCAAGCACATTTAAGGACAAGTTCTTTATCAAGATAAGAATGAAAATTAACCACTACTGACCTGGGAGTGGGCGATGGTGATGAAGAAATAGGTTTCCCAATGGCTCTATGAGCTCTTTCTATACCATAAGAAAATCCTTCTTTTAGATCTAGGATTTTGGGTAACCATGAATTAAGAAAGGAAATAATATCATCTCTTTCAGATTTTTCTGGTAAACTGAAAATTCTCACATTAGTCCTCCTTTCTCTATTTTCCATGTCATCCAACTTGGTGATAAGCCATTTATTTTGCTGCTGAAGGACATCTCCCTGGATTTCTTCCTCTTTGAGCCTTCCATCTATATTAGATAAAGACTCTTCAATGCTTAATATTTTAGCTTGATGCTGTTGAAGTAACTCTTTAAAGGATTCAGTTTGTTGATGACAGCTTTCTCTCAAGTTTTCTAAGTTGTTATTGAAGCTGTCCATTTTAATAGATAGTTCTTGTAAAGTAGAAGACATCAACTGAATTTCTTTCTTCAAAGTAAATTCTGCATGTGAGTTCTTTGAGCTACTCATCTTCAGAGAGCAGTTTTAAACTCCAGATATTTCTAACAGGAAATTTTTGAAGAATGTATTCCAAACTCGATATAATGACAGCATAAATGTTAAAGAACAATAGTTAACTGTTTTTTTTCTGTGAAAAAAATGATTATTTCCTGTTATTTGAAGTATTTTTGAGGAGCTCTAAAAAGTGCTGCTTTCAGAGTGCCATCTAGGCTCCACGCCTAACATGTGTATTTTCTGATGTGTATTTCACCTGTTTTTTTGGGGGGGTTGCTTGTAAAGAAAGCACGCATTTACATTTGTATCTCACTCTGTGCATTTGTCAGAAGTCAGTTGGTAATATCCTTTAAAAATTTAATTATTTTCCTATCTTCATTGTTCAACTGAAAATGTATGACACTGGTACTGAAAAGCAAGAGAGAATGCATTTTGTATCAAGTACAACTGTTCATCTCCAGCGGTGTGTGTTACCACCTAAACAGACAAGTAGATTCCTGTTCATTCATACTAAGAATGTTTCACAGCCTTTATTTCAGACAGTTGAAATGTATATGTATCTGTTGATGCTGCAGTCTGCTAATAAACATCTATGGCAAAATAAATTATATTTAATATCATTACTTATGCTATAACATAATATGTATGTTTTTACTGGTCACAATTACTACTTTGCTTGGATAAGCAAATCACAGCAAGTTATTCAATTACTCATTTGCAAAATCCAGTATTACTATCAGAATTCTAATTCTGACAGCAATATGCCTTGAACATTAGGCATGACTAAGGAAAGCATCGCTGTGGGATGTACAGTATGTAAGTTACTGAAGAGCATTTGCAAAAGTTTTTTTAAACACCTTTATTGAATTATCACTTATGACACAGGCAAATTTGCATTCATATAAAATTAAACTATTTTAAGATATCAAACATTATACTTTTCATATAACCTAAGCAATACTACATAAATTATTCAATTCCTGCCTTTTTTTAAACAAGAAACATCTTTAGTAAACCATCACTTAATACATAGGCAATCATACATTTATATAAATGAAAGCAAACCAGACCGACACAATCCTAGTCTCAAAGCATTTGCAAAAGGTTATGAGAAAAATAAACACTTGCTAGAGTTGTATTTATAAACTGTTTCTGCAGATCACATCAGTGGTGCTTGCCAGAAGCAGATACATCCTTAAGGGGGGGTAGTGAATGGATGAAATCACAAGACAACTGATCACTACAGTGATCACTGGTCAGAGAGGTGATACAGTATAATTGACCTATTGAAGATTTCAAAAGGTTATAAGAAATATATTTTACATATTTGCTTTAGTGACTCAAAGATGGAGTGTAATACCATCAGGTTAGGATGGGTAATGGAAGCGGTCGGTGTTAGAAAAATATTAACATTAAATATACTTGGGTATCAGAAATGTACTTTGACATGGAACTATTTATTGCAACTATATTGTATTACTGTTATCATTATATTAATCCTGAACTAATATCTCATAACCAATATATCATGCATTAGGGAAAAGATAAGCGCCTGCAAGCTGTCAAGTTAGGCATACATAGTGAAAACACTACTGTGGGATATAAAGAAATTGAATTAATGAAGACTGTTTTTAAAAGGTTATGAACACTAAAACATTTTCTGTATTAGCAATAATTGATAAAATGCAGATGTGCAGTTAATATACAGCTTTGCTTATAGCTATTTTATTTGTTAATATTTTTTTGGTTGATTAATTTCATCATAACAACAAAACTGAATGCAGAACTTCCAATAGTTAAATGGATAATATTCAAATTTCTACAACCATTTTGTTTCAAGTCAACATTAAAACACACGAGTAAATATTTACAAGAGTGCTTGAGGCCAATGTTATACATGCTGCATTTTACCCATTTGGTAGTAGATTTGTATAATTTTCTTTAAAACAAAAATTTGAGTCAAGAGTTAAATCATTATTTCAATGCTTTCTAATAGTTGCTAAACTATAGACCATGGATTGGGATTAATGATCTTCTGGGATGTTTTTAAGTTTTTTATGTCTTATTAATTACTTATTCCAGAAATCACAAAAATTCTTCATATTGAGAAGAGGTTCTTTTACCAATTTCTTGTAATATGTTTTTCTTGCAATGGCTAGAATAATTCATAGGATATAACACTGATCATTTTAACACAGAAAGAAAAAGGAAAAATAAATATCAGATTTCAGAAATACAAAACCGGGAAAAGCCGAAAGATACAACAACAACAGCGTAGCAGCAGTGATCTTACCACAACACTTGTAGAAAATATTACATCCTTCACCAATAACTGTTTTTAAGTTCTTAAGTTTGTATGTTATATTTCCAATTAGCTCTTAGCTCTAAGTTACATCTCCAACAAGCCATCTTATTATCCTGTTTGATTTTAGCAATCTTATTAGAGATGAAAAATGCTCTACAGAGGTATTTCCATATCAAAACTTTCTAATATTATACTAACAATGTTTTACTAAAAGAATTTAACATTAGATTCTATCTCAGGTAATTTTCTTATCCTCAAAATATGAATTTCCAAAGGTTCTAATTCAATTCTTGCTTACAAGCTATTAATATCTGATATAAAACAAATACAATCAGTGTGCAGGTTTTGCCATCATATTCCACCTAGCATAAATGTTCTATCAGTTTAGGAAAATTCCTTTTATTATTTTCTCTCACCATATACAATTTATTTATTGCATACCTCCTATGCCCTTATGTCACAACTCAGTCATTTGATTCTAAACAAAATCCATAGTTAAGAATTTTAAACAATTTTATTACTGAAAAATGAAAACAGTTACACTCTTTTATTCTTCCACTGTTTCTTTTTCAGAACAATAAAACTCTACAGTAAAGCTTTGACTTTACAAAATGGGATTAGTAGAGCAAACTAAGTATTTCTATGTCTTCCATATTAATATTCCAAATAATTTCAATATAGTGTTGACATATAAATACACTTTTGAAAAGTGTGTGTTGTATTGAATAAATTTACATATTAGCCACATTTCTGAATAATTTCAAATGAAGTTTGAGTAATTTCAGTTTCTTTGGATTACATGCAATGTTTTAGAAATACTTTAAATTTGCCCTGTAATTAATGTCCAACTATTACTTTAATGGGTATTGCTATTACATAGGTTTGTATACCCATTAATTTGATACTACTTCTGTTCCATGTGTGTATATCAAATTGGCCTTTTGGGATACCACAAAACTTTTTAAAAAATGGTTAATTTTTTTCACTGTGTTTTGCTTGGCATATCAGCTGCTCTTTGAATTATATATAAAATATTAGGAAGCAATATCATTTTAATGAGTTGAAGTCTTTGTTCAATACAGTAAATCTGTTTATTCCATGCATTTATGAATTCATTCAATCTTCTTGTAATTTACTAGAATTTCAAATGTTGTTTCCTACCATGTTTTTGTTATAACTGCTCCAAGGAGTTCTATCTCATTTGTTTCTATTCTTAGGCTGGATTCTAGTAGAGCACCAGATGGTTATTCTTATTTATAATTAAAAACTTAAATTGTTATTAAAGTGCAAATCAGATATATCTTCATATAATGACTCATTAATCTCAGTTATTGTTAGTATTTTGGTGTCTGCAAATAACTATTTTTGGACTCATAATGATCATTCATTCAATGAATGGGATTTGTCTCATTGCTTGAGCTAGAATTTCTACAGCCAAAGCAAAAAGGATGGGAGAAAGGGGGCATCACTGTTTTGTGCCCTTTATTATTTCTAAGGAGTCAGATAGAACAGTCCCTAATTTAAAATATGGTCTGTTATTGCAGTATATATTTTTAATTAGAGAAGTAAAATCTTTTGTTATATCATAAAAGACTAATATTTTAAACAAGTAATTCCAACTGTCTAAAGCTTTTTCAACATCCAAACTTAGGAAAGCAGTTCCTTGTTTATTGGAAGACAGCAATGAGAAATAAAAACCCGACAGGTGTTCTTGGTGATAAGCCATACTTTACTTACAAAAGAACATTGAATATTAAATCAGTTGTTGAAAATGAGAAGAAAGGTTTATTGGACTTCTCAAAAATTATGGAAATATTTCAATGTTATGAGTGTTAATTTTATAGATATATAAATGAAGGTTCCAGTATTATTAAACATTTAGACAAATAAATTTGGGGTTAATAACAGAGTCATTTTTAATGTGAAAGGTGTAGTATGTTTAGCTTCATGTAATTCCTGCACTAGTTTTTATGTGAGAAAACTATTAGAAAGTTTTCCAAATGAATTGACAGGCATTTATAAGTTACTAAAAATAAAGATATTTAGTAACGCTTTATCAAAACATGCTAGTGTATGTACTGTTTTTTTTAATTCATTTTTTGTTTTAGGCAATATATCATTGGAGCCATTAGGGGAGACATAAATGCGGTTCTTGAATCCAAAAAAGCTAAAGGACAAGTTCTTTTAGCTTCCTATAAGTCACCAGGACTGAATGATTATACTAATATTATTTTTTTTGAAAATTCAAAGGACTGGTAATTAATTAAAAAAAAGTTGTAAATGTATAAAATTAAGTTGATTATGTTTTAATTTTATTCAGGGTATAAATTTATATTTTTTGACATTAATGAATTGGTTAAAACTGGAACTTATGTCAGATTTAAACAGGTTAGCATTTGACTTTTATTAATTTTATGTAAGGTGCACTATTTACAAAGTAGTTGATTATGTTTTAATTTTATTCAGGATATACATTTATATTTTTTGACATTAATGAATTGGTTAAAACTGGAACTTATGTCAGACTTAAATAGGGTAGCATTTGACTTTTATTAATTTTATGTAAGGTGCACTATTTACAAAGTAGTTGTTTTGATGAAGTCATAGTGTACAATTAAAAAGAAACACTTAACTTTAGCACTACTGAATTGCCATTTCTTCTTTTCTTGTGGATGTTCAGTTATTATTTAGTTTTTGGTTTTATGTCTATTTGCTCACTTTTTTTTCAATTTTGGATTTTTTTTAGAAGTGGTTTGCTTTTTTGGAGTTGGCTAGTGTGTGGAAATAAGACATGGATATTCAAAGATTTGAAAATGAAGATTTAAATTTAAATCTTTTCACACACACACCATTCCATTGGATTTGAATGTGTCAACCGAATCCTTGTCATCAGTACTTATAGAAGTGTGTTCTGCAATGTGTTAAATAACTGGTTCAGCTTCATGTTTCATTGTAACAGTGGATAACTTTGACCATGGTGAGCGGCTACATTGCTCTTCATTTGTGGAGATTGGTGACTGTATCATTGTGGCAGAAAGAACAAATAATGTCTTTAGTTCTTCCATTGATAATTTACTGAACTCTAACATCAATCCTTTTTGGCAGTTTGCTTCAAAATGTGAGTTGTTGTCTATGAGCTACCATTTACAATCAACAGTGGCTAACTGTTGAAACAATTTTTATGAACTTGAAAAGCAATTACTTAAATTAAAATCACATGAATATGAAATATTTTATTTAGAGCAGTGTGTCTCTTTAAGCCAGGTCCCTTTCAGCTTAAGAACATTCAAGTTTTACAGTGGTGTGTCCAAAGGCAATGAATATGCTGAGTTAACTATCATTTTAAGGTGAACAAACTGAAGCCTCAAATTTGTAAATTGGACACAGGTATTAAATCCAATAAAAATTTCAACACCTGCTGGTCTCTATATAGGTTCATAGGTGTGACCTAGGCTAAAAGTCCTGAAGGCTTTACAAGCCTAGCCCATAGAAGTGCTCTGGCATTGTGCTGCCCGACGTTAGTTCCCAGTGCGTCTATCTACTACAGCCACTGGAGTGATCCCTGGGGTGAACTTTCTATTTCCCATCCACTCAACAAGATTTCTCTTGAAGAGAGCCAGTGAGGTGCTCTGTTTGACATGTATAGGAAGTCTATTCCAGAGCATGGGCAGTCTCTGGGTTATGAACCTGTCCCTCCAGCAAGTTCTGTTGATTGTGGTAATGAGATTGAGGTCTCTGGAACATGTGGTGCAGAGGGAGTGGGATTTCTTTAGATGTAGAATTTCTAACAGAGCTGGGTCAGCCATGGCTTTGTGAGTCAAGCATAGATCACCTCTTAGTAGACAATATGAGACCGAGAATAGCTGGAGTTTTTTGAGTCTGTCCATGTAGGACATGTGTTTAAGGCCTAGGATCCTCTTCATGAGGTACTTTTGTGGCCTTCCCAGCTTTTGCATGTGTCTAGTGAGGTACGTGCCAAATGGGGCATTATACTCGATGACTGGCCTAATGAGGGAAGAGTAGAGAGAGATGATGACCTCTTTCTTCCTGGAAGCAAAACTCTTGGTAATGATATGTGCCACATAGGACTTTCTGACCACAGTGGCAATGTCATAGTCAAAGGAGAGGTTGCTGTCAACCTGTGTCCCCAGATCTCTAATAAAGCTTTCAGTGTTCAGTGGGCTCCCATCTATGTGGTAATTAGTGGGAACTGAGTTTTTCCCAAAGGGGATGATGATGCAGTTTTGGCATTAAGCTTAAGGCCATGGTTTCGACACCAGTCATTGGTCTCAGTGAGGCCTCTCTGTAGGATGTTTACATCACTTAGGGAGTTAATAATGGCTCCCAGCTTGCAGTCATCTGCGAACTTGGTCAGCCAGAGCCCCTCCATGTTGGCCTGGATTTCTGAGAAGTAGATGCCAAACAGGAGAGGACCCAGGACTGATCTCTCCGGGACTCATCAGCAGTCTGACTTGGGAGTCCACTACTTTCACACTGTGCATTCTGTGAGCCAATTTGCAACCCACCTAGTGATATAGGGGTTGATGCCTGGTTTGGCGAGTTTATCAATAATTCCTGAGTGGGGAATGGTATCAAAGGCCTTGGCCAGATTGAGGCAGGCTGTATGAACTACCTTGCCCTCATCCACAGCTTTGGTGACTGACTCAAAGTCGTCAACCAGGTTGAGCAGGCATGATCTACCATCCACAAAGGAAAATTGCATGGGATCTAGAGTTTGGAGATTCCCTATATCCATGTTAATTAGGTCCATGATGATGCACTCCATAGCATTACATATCAGACTCATCAGGCTAATAGGGTGATAATTCCCAGGGTCTTTATGGAGAGGGATAACTGTAGCAGTGAGCTATGTGGTAGGGACAAAACCTGAGGTGAGGCTGTGATCGAACAGGGCACACAGATGTGGTGCCAGTTCACTTTGTAGTTCATGTAGAACACATCCAGGGATATTGTCAGGTCCCATGGAAGCTGTATTCTTAGCCTTGGACAATGCAGCTTTAACCTGTGCTGCAGCAATGCTGGGTGCCTGGCATTCCCCTGGTATTGTGATTGGTCCTTTAGTGGGGGAGAGAGGGGTAAAGTTGGCACTGAACCTGTTGGCCATTATGTTAGCAATATCTGTTGGTTCAGTATAGGAGTTGCCATTGTGCAGTAACTCAGAGCAAACCTGGGTATGGCCGTGGAGATTCTTGATATAACTATAGAAAGCTACGAGGTTGTTTTTAGTGTCTGCCACAATTCTGCCTTCATAGCTGGCTTTAGAGGTTTTGATGAGGGATCTCAAGTTTTTGTTGAGGCTAATAAGGGAGTTTTTCCAGTCTTAGGACTTCACCTTTTTCCTGCAACAGATTCTTCCTTCTGTTGTAGAGTTTATTAATGGCAGGGGACCACCAGATTGGCTTCCTTTTTTTGGAGGAGAGCATCTTGGTTCTGTTGGGTATGGCTAGTTCCATGCATTTATGTATGTGATGGCATTTTGTCTAAATAGAAAAGCATATTGCAACCATCATTAGTAGGAAAGAAATGAACTACTTAGAAACACAGATGTTTTCAATAAAGGGGTTGCATACCATTTTAAAAATTTAATGATCTCACTAAGTTCAGAGAACAGTTTGAGCAGGAATCTGTGAGAGATCCAAATTTGCCATCAGGAACAGTTATCAAGGACAAAGAAAACCTAGAATTGAGACCAAGTACATCAAAATCCTATGCAGCAGCATCAAAAAGTAACAATATTCTATCTCCTGATCGCCTGCCCCTTTTGTCAGCTGAATCAGCTGAAAATACAGAGGCAAAATCCAAAGAGAAGGAACAAAAATGGAAGAAAAAGGTGGGGGAAAATCAAGAGAAAATAGAGCTGATACAAGTTTTTAACCTCGGTGATTTTACATTGAATGAACATCATTTATCTGTTTTTAAATTTTTTTCTTTCATTCCTTCAAATAGAGCCAAGTTAACTAAAGTTATTATTGATGCGAAGTTAAGGTCAACTTGCCTTACATACTAAGTGAAGTCCCATATTTTAATTGTGATAATATTGGTACATTAAGAAAGAGAAGTACTTTTAATCCAGTTTTGCATAAAATGTTTCATAATGTATGTGAATATGAACTTCATAAATTAAATAAACTAAACCACATATTTTGTTACTTAACAAATAATGAAATGAGCAGAAATGACAATATAAGAATCATGAAAACAGATAAGACAAATGGAATTGACTTTCACAAAACAGCACGAATGCTTGGTATACCTAAAATTCAGAAGGATCTACATAACCCACCTTTAGATCTATAGTAGCAGCTCATTTGTACAACAAGACTAAAACTATTTTTGCATTTTTAGATTCTGTATTATATCTTATTGTGAAGGAATCGACATTTTATTTAAAAGATTCATGGATACCATTGGATATTTTGTTCAATTACAAATTTAATCACAATGAAACCATGATGGCTACCCTTGATGTGACTTCAATATACACCAGTATAATTCAAGTCTAAGGCATCACATTTGTCAGAAATTATTTGTCTGCATTTTGTACATTTACCAACATTTATATTACTACGATTTTTTTTTATTTTTTTTATTAGAAACAGTTTTAGAAAACAACTTTTTTATATTTGACAATAATTATTACTGGCAAAAAGGTGTTACTACCCAGCAAGGGTAACACCAGTTTTTGCAAGTTTAGTGATGGGATATTGAGGAATATGAATTGATGGTAACATATCTGCTTTTTTATAAAGTTTGCATTTATAAACATTACACTGATGATTTTTTTGTTTGTAAAGGTAGTGAAGAAGTATTTACATTTTTTTACAATTATTTAAATACCACAACTAGCTTTTTATATTTCACTTTTGATAATTATGGAAATGAGGTTCAGTTTTTAGATGTAAATATAGATTAAATTTGACAAATTGGTATTTTCATAGTAGAATGTTTAGAAAAAGGACTTTTGTTAATAATTACTTGTTCTACAATAGAAAGCACCCTTATCATATGAAAAAGAAAGGGATTACAGGGCAACTTACTAGGCTAAGTAGATTAACAAGTGTATAATATTTATTTGAATTAAAACTGTCTTACCTAGGGGAATTATTTCTTCCAAGGGGATAGCAAGCAAACTTATTACGCATAATGTTTGAAGTTAGAACTTATAAGTTTACACCTTGATTAATGGATATCAATTTTCTAATTGAAATCAGGTTAGACAGGACTCTTTTGGTAGAACTTTTCCACTGCAGATTTCTATGGATGCAATTGGTATTAAACAAAATAATATTCAACAACTGGAAGACAGTAATGGGAAATAAAGATTTGAAAGTATTCTTAGTTATAAGCCATGTTTTACTTAAAAACATGGAATATTAAATCATGTGTTGAAAATGGAAAGAAAGGCTTAGTGGACTTTACAAAAAAATATTGGAACATTTCAATGTTATAAGTGTAAATTTTGCAGATAAATAAACAAATGTTCCATTATTATTATTATTATTATTATTATACAATTAGAAAAACAAATTTTGGACTAATAATAGATTCACTAGTAATTTGAAAGTTGTAGTATATTTAGCTTCATGTGATTCAGGCACTTATTTTTATGTGGGAAAACTTATTAGAAAGCTTTCCAAAAGAATTTATGAGCATTGACAAGCTATTAAAAATTAGTAATGCTTTAACAAAACATACTAGTGTATGCAAAGATTTAGAACATTTTTATTTTTTTATCGAACAACAGTGCACGTAGATTCCAGGGCTCTCAGATTGACCAATGCAGATATCAATAATTCAAATAAAATCGTATTTATTCAAACAACGGTTTGCACTGTTGTTCAATATTCTTTTTACTTGGGCAAACCGTTGTTTGAATAAATATGATTTTATTTGAATTACTGATATCTGCGTGGTCAGTCTGAGAGCCCTGGAATCTACTTGCACTGTTGTTCGATATTCTTTTTACTTGGGCTACTTGGCATTTGCTCCTCTTGGTATAGCTTTCATTGTGTTTATTTTTTTATTTTAGACAATGTATTATTGGAGCCATTAGTGGAGACATAAATGCAGTACTTGAATCCAAATAAGCTATATGGCAAGTTCCTTTAGTTTCCAATAAGCCACCAGGACTGAGTGACTATATTAACATCAAATATTATTTGAAAATTCAAAGGACTGGTAATTAATAAAAAAATATAAAGTTATGTTGACCATGTTTTAATTTTATTCATGATATAAGTTTAGATTTTTGATATTAATGTATTGGTTAAAACCTGAAGTGATGTCAGATTTAATAAGGTTATTTTGTGACTTTAATTAAATTTTCTTAAGATTTACTATTTGAAAAAGTAGTTGTTCTGATGAAGTTTTAGTGCACAATTTAAAAAGATGAAAGCACTGAATTGTCATTTCTTATTTTCTTGTGAACATTCAGTTTTTATTTAGTTTTTGATTTTATGTCTATTTGCTCACTGGGTGTTCAGTTTTAGATTTGTTGAGAATTTTGTTTATCTCAATATTTTTAAGCAAGTTATTTTTTAAAGTAGCCACCTTTAATGGTTCTAGACCATTACCAAAGTTTGTAAAACAAAAGTTAGTTTTATTGGTAAATTATGTATACATATTCAGTCTCTGAATTCTGACAATATATGCTATACTTCCATCTTTAATGCTTTTGATTTCCTTAATGCATTTGATTATTATCTTGACTCTTTTTGTTATTCATTCCCTTAAGAGACATTGCAAAATAGTTGCTTTATTAAGTTTTCAAGTGCTGACACAGTTTTAGGAGCTCATACATTCTGGTAATCTTTATTCAAAATATTTATTTGCTCAAGTGATGTTGTATTTCCTTTTTGAAACTTTCTTTTAATTTTATATATTCAAAAATGTATTTCCTATGCTTTCAGAAATATACAGACTTGTAAAGAATAGTAGATCATTTTTTACCTGCATCTCCTTTACTGTGAATTTCCATATAATACTTAGCTCCTTGTTAAACCAAGATTTATATTCTTATTTTTAAGTGTGTTGGTATTCTACAGACAATGGCTAGTCTCCTAAAATTAGTTGAAATGTTGAAAATGAAAGCATTATGATCTGAAATAGGACATGTAATTATCCTACCAATAGCATTTATAGAAATATCTTGAGAAGTGCAAATTTTATCTGTTCTCAACTGTGTGCCGCCAAAGGCATATGATTAATGCACGTGTTCCAGTAAATCTTCTTTTAATGTAAAATTACCTTTTAATTTTAACAAATCTGTCCAGGTTTAAGTGTTTTGTCAAGGTTGTCATTCAGGAATCTAAGTGTGCTTTTATCTGTTTTCCCAAAAATGCAACTAAAATCACCTCCTGTAATAATGCTACCTTTCATACTACAATGTATTGATTCCAGATGTTTGTTTTTTTTTTTTTCTAGCTGTATTGGCTCCCATTCCAGGAAACCAATACAAATGAACAAAGATCCACATTCTGTTATTGTATTCAGTTTTACCACTGTAAACATACCATGTTTTGGAATTATTGGATCTTTCTTTCACAAAACTGAGACTCCTCTCTTGTAATTCTTGTAATTAGATTGGACCAAGATTTCATAATAGGAAAATCTCTCTCTCTCTCTCTCTCTCTTTATATACATTATTCATATGCATCTTCTACAAACATATTATGTGTGCTTTGTTGATAATGTATTTCAGTAAATTTGCTATTTTAATATTACTGTTCAAGCCATTTACATTTATAGACAAAAGTTCAATAAACGTGGTGTTATTCTTATAAACCGAGTGCATTATATTTTTAAATAACTTTGGAATATGTTTTCCTTTATCATCATATTTCATTTCTGCTTTCCATGACAATGTTTTAATTTTAACTTTAAATCTACTAAACTTGTCAAACAAATATCTTTAGTCTCATGCAAAAGTAAAAAAAACACTAAAGCAAGAAAGTAAAGCAAAACTATGTATTATGTACAAATCAATGTAAAAGTAAACTAAAACTAGGTACATCCTTGAAATCTGCTGGGATGCCTAGTTTGATTAGAAAAGTCCAATCAAACTACTTCTTGGACCAGCTACTCTTACTTTCTATAATTTAGCTCTAATATAATGTAGCTGCTTCAGCTAATATGAAATTTTGAATTTATCCTTTTAAATAATGACAATTTCTTTATTACAACATCTCATCTATCCTGCCTACATATGGGTGCTTATATGCAGATGTATATATATTTTACAGTACTATGCTTTAAGCAATATTTATCAAATTACATATACAAAAGGGAGAATAAAACTATATAAAAGTAACTATACATACATTCATATAGGCCTTGATCTATTTCCTTTGTTGTATAATGATGTAATGCAGCACCACCTATTCATTAAATTAGATCAGTCCTTTTTAATACAAATCTCATTTAATGGATGAGATCTATGTGGTTATAATTTAGTGTTCATCTTGTTCATCTATACTTTTATCATTTAACTTAACCATGACTTTGTAACCAATCCTGACATCAAAAATATGTATTACTGATGAAGTACCATGTTACTATGGTGTCATTTGTTACATTACTACCAGTGTACTCAGATTATGTAGAGTGCTTGTTCACACACATTCTAAATTCAGAAATATAATAATTATACTTGGGGGTAACTTAGAATCTATACCAAGTTTAATAAAATAACAGGATACTTATACTCATTAATTAATGCAACTATGCATCTTCTCTTAACTGTCTTAATATTTTAAAGCTGGCTTCAGTTACATAATAGGCATCACTGTTTGCAATTGTTCATTATGTCATTTTATGTAGTAGTAGATGACAACAGAACTTATTATCTGCAAACATTCTTATGATAATCTAAACTACATAAAATATAAGCAACATTATATTCATTATCTTTTCAATAATTAATTTTTATAGTTATCACCTTAACATTTTAACATTTAACTCTTTTGTACTGTCAGCATTCTTCATCAGCTTACATGCTAAACTGACCTTCCAGGATATCTTCCATAACATTTTCATATGTAGATGTTCTGGAACATTTTCCATAACATTTTCATATGTAGATGTTTCAAAACAGTGTACATAAAATAGGCAGAATTCTTATTTAACCACTGAAACAGTGAAAATCAGGGCATAAAATACATACATGAGATAGCTCTGTTTTACATTATAACATGTCATTGCTAATTCTTAAGTTAAGTTTCCTGATTTGGAGACACATGTAACACAATAATTACCCTCCCAACACATTTAACTCTTTTATATAGTCAACATTCTTAATCAACATACATGCCAAACTGACCATCAAAGAGCTTTTTATTTATTTATGTATTCATATTTGATTACCAGAAAAGTCTGAATGGGTAGGAACCCATTTTCAGTAAAGGCCCAGGTAGAAAAGCTCCAAAGTATTATAAAACATTTTAAGAACAATAATGTTACAGTCTTTAAAAATAATACAAAAAACAACTACAGTTTAAATAATTGTACCAAATTAGACATAATATGAAAACATTGGTTAAGAATAGCTACAAATTATATGATGATGATTTAATCGAGAAATTAAGCTGGTTTGTAGAAAAGTTAAAGGTTAGTTAGTATAATACAAACAGGAATTGCAATAAAAAGTGAGAGAAGAGCAAGGTTATGATATATTTAGAGAGCGAGAGAGAGACGGGGAGACAAACTGATAGTAGTAAGGAAGTGAGTGAAGAAGGGAGAATAAGGAGATGTAAGGTATGGATAGGTATTTGTTCACACTTAGGGATATAGTTTATCCTGGTGTTGAGCAAGAACAGCACCTGCTTTTGGTTGGGTCTTTCAGAATCGTTTTAAAGAATGGGAGGTAGGGTACTGACCTGATGGATTGAGATAAGGAGTTCCAGGCCTTAGCAACATGGTATGACTACAGACAATGCCCAGCAGATTGTAGTCGCTAGTCATACATAGATTTTGGTCACTGGTTTATAATGATGGACAGGGAACATAGCTGTGTAGAATGCTATTTAGTGCATTTTCATATGTAGATGTTCTGGAACAGTTTCTATAACATTTTCGTATGTAGATGTTTCAAAACACTGTACATAAAACAGACATAATTCTTATTTCACCTTTAAAACAGTGAAAATTAGGGAATAAAATACATGCATGAGATAGCTGTATTATAGATTATAGCATGTTATTACTAATTCTTAAATAATACTTCCTGATCTGGAGACATGTGTAACACAATAATCTCCCCAACACAACTGCATTTATAGATAGATTGTTTGCTGTCTACTAATATCCTGTATTATGAAAAAAATTGAAAACCATAAATAAATATATATATATATATATATATATATATATATATATATATATATAATGTGTGTGCATATGTGTGTGCGTGTGTGTATATATATAGATCTATGCCAGTTGATCGAGTTTTCAGAAACTCAAAATTCAGATCTGCGGGATGATATGACTAAATTTCTGAAAAATTGAACATTAAAAAGAAAACAAAAAAACACAAAAATCTATCTTTTTTTATGCTCCCCCCACACTCCCTGATAATTATATATGCCCACTTTGAGATCGCTCTGCATTGAGGAAAATGGCAAATTTACCAATCTTCAGTGTACATTGATATCCAATCAAAAGTTTCAGGTTTTCAGAAATTCAATCATATTGTCTTGCCAACATGAACTTTGTGTTTCTGAAAACTCGATCAACTGATAAGGATCCACAGATGTATATATATATATATATATATATATATATATATATATATATACACATATATATATATCTTGATTAACTGCACTTGTACTAGCTTTATACAGTGATCACTGCTGTTTGTTAGCATTTTTAAAGCATTTATTTAATTTTGTGGCAAAACTTCTGTTGGCTTTTCTAGTCTGTGTGTCTCCAAGTCTCTTTGCAGAAGGGTAAACTAGCCAGGGACCTACTTGTTTGTTGTTTAATCTGCACTTGAGCTGCTTTTACATTAAGAAATTACAGGATTAGACATTTAGTGGCAGAAGGTGTTTACCTCATCTGTCTGAGTTGAGAAGCACTACAGGAAGCTCAAAGTGTTTTTATTTTTTGGCTAAAGGGCATAAGAGTCAGTTTCAAGCTTTTTTTTCTCTGCAACAGAGCTGCCCACCAGGCCATGGTGGTTAGCATTGCCATGTACAGTAGCAAACACCCAGATAGTAAATGTACCTAAAAAGTTAGGATTGGACACAAAACCTGTTAAAACAGTGTGGTGCTGTGCAGAAATAAGCTTAGAGCAGCTAACTTGTGCATTAAATACCACTACCAAATCCTAGCATTATATATCATTCTGACCTTAACCCCAGAAACCACTTTAGGAGATCTCTGTTTAAACCCAATTCTTAATGCTAAACAGCCAACCCTATTACGGGACCAGACAATATGGATATGCAATTTCCACATGTCTCTGTGGTCAGCTTGGTAGATTTGGGCACCCTAAGGCAATGTAACAATTTCCTCATATTCTTAGACAACCAGTTAATCATTAAATAAAATAACACTGTATGATAGAGATGTAAGCACAAAACTTCCCTGAGGCAAAAATCTCGCATACAAACAAGGCTGTCAGGAATACCCACATTACATCCCCCACACATAACATTCACCACACACACACACACACACACACACACACACACAGTCTTATGCTGAAGCACTTAAAGAAAGAACCACAAACAAAAAAACTGTACCAGAGCTATATATTAAACTGTATAACTACACACAACTAGCTCCAGAGTCAGACTGCAGAAGACAAAACAGCCGTAAAAATAAAATGAGTTACAAGTAAAAATACTTTAAAACTTGAACTTTAATAAAAGACCACAAAAGACAAAGTACACTAGTTAAGCACTTTCATCCAAGCTAATCGCGGACTTCATCAGAACTGCACACTCCAAAAGGAACGATGCCTTTCATTAAACCATTAATTAATGACTTCATCAATACAATTAAACTCAATAGGTTCAACAGTATATATTCAAAACTATATTATGCCATTGTGTCCTATTACTTATAGATAAAAAAACGCACATCGAAAACTTGGACAAGTAATAAATAACAAGAGTTAAAGTTATTATAGCTTTAGTTGTTTTAGTTTTGATACTATCAATATAAATAGATTCATTAAGGCCAGGAAATTTGTCTGCAGCTGTCAACACAGCTGCCATTTAAGTTTGAGTTTTAATTACCATGGCCCCCCCTCTCAAACTGAGATATATAGAGTCAAGCACCCAGAATAAAAAAAAAAATGTTCTGGGTTATCCAATTGTATGCCAGCTCGGTGCACTTTTACCATTCATTCTCTAAACTTCCTCTCAGTTTTTCCTGTATAGAACCCAGCACATCCATGACACTTGGCAACGTATACTATTCTTTTTGAAGTGCAGTTGTAGTAGGTATTTCTGTTAATGCATTCTCTTATATTTAAATGCATTGTCACCTTCTAAAATATATTTACAGTTCCACATTAAAAAGTTCCTTTATTAACACCCCCTTCTTCATCTTTCGGCTTTTCCCGGTTAGGGGTCACCACAGTGGATCATGTGTCTGCTCATGATTGGCAGTGGAGTTTTACAGTGTCAAGTTGCCAGCCTGGCGCCCAACCTTCCAGAGAAGGCACACACATGCACGCACTCACACCTAGGGTCAATTTAGAGTATCCAATCCATCTACAGCATGTCTTTGGGAGGAAACTGGAGCACCCGGAGGAAACCCACGTGACCACAGGCAGGACATGCAGACTCTGCACAGAAGGCACCCCAGCCGAGGATCGAACCAGAGAACCTCTTGCTGTGAGGTGGCAATGGTAATCGCTGCACCACCGCGGCTGCCCCCTTTATTAACACCCCTATTATATCTTAATTTCTTGGAGTTTTTTTTTTATTTCAATATAGTCTTAAAATTCCTGCCTCTTTTATAAACAATTTTAGGATCATTTCCAAGTAACTTAAATATGTCTTCATCAACTCTAAACATGTTCCAATTTCTAGTTAAAATATTCCTAACATATTTTCCATCAGTGTTATAGGTAGTGATGAATGCTCTACTAAATCCTTCATTCTTGTCACTTCCCAAATCTTGTTGTATAGATCCAGGCAGGGGTTTTATACCCCTTCTTCTCTTTTCCATGCCACTTCTTTCATTACAGTTGCTATTAATTCACTAGGATAGCCTCTGGACAAAAACATGTTTTTTAACTTACACATTTCATCTAAAAAGATCTCCAATTTGGAGGCCATCCTAGCTGCTCTTACCATCTGACCATTTACTATGGCCTTTTTGTGATAGTATGGATGACAGTTAGTGTAAAGTGGCATACTGTCTGAATATGTGGCCTTCCGATATATACTAGAGAGAAACTTTTTTCTGGGTCTATCTTTAACCAAAAGGACATCAAGGAAATTGATCTTCTCAACAGAATAATTAGAAGGAAACTTTAAAAATTCAGTGGTATTACCTAAACAGTTCATAAAGTCCTGTAACTCCTCGGTGCTTCCAGTCCAGAATATACAGATGTCATCCAGGAAACTGCAATATAGATTCCATTTTGTATTAAAATTGGACCAGGTTATATAGGTATCTTCCCAATGGGCCATCACTAAATTGCTACGCCAGTCCTCTGATGGTAAAGGGACCCTTCAAAATATACAAAATTATTATGTAGGACCAACTCTAATAGGGTGACAGTTTTATATATCATTGAATGATCCCAGTCGGTGTACTTATTCAAATATTCACCCACCCATTGGGTACCCATTTCATGGAGGATGGCAGCAGTCGGTGTATTTACTCAAATATTCACCCACCCATTATTTCATGGGGGATGACAGCAGTCGGTGTATTTACTCAAATATTCACCCACCCATTGGGTACCTATTTCATGTGGGATGACAGTAAAGAGATCATTCACGTCCACCATAATAAGGATGAGATTGTCAGTACATAAAGATGGGGTAAAAACTTCCGAGGAATCTTTAACTACATAAGTATAATTTTTCAATACATCTTTCAACACAAAGTCAACATATTTTGCCAATTGGTAGGTTTTTGAATTATGGGCATCCACTATAGGTCTTAAAGGTGGATCTTGAAGATCCTTGCGTATCTTGGGTAAGCCAAAAATTCTGGGAATCTTCTGCTGTGTATTTAATAACACTTCATATAATTCCCTATTAACCCATCCATTAAGAGTTCGTACAGCATAGTATCAACTTTAGCATATATATGTTAACTTCGTTAATAGAAACTTCCTGGTAGGAGTCCCCACTCAACATCCTCTCCATTTTATTAACATAATCTTTGGTATTCCATACAACAAGGCCCCCACCTTTATCAGGTTTCATTATTCTAATACTTTTATTATTACGCACCTAGTTTAATAACAAACTCTCATCCTTATTCAAGTTTTATCTCATATTCATCTTTATATTGTCACACATCACTATCCTAATATCTGCTTCACACATCTTTTCAAATAAAAGAACCTGTGAATTCATAGGGGGGTTGAAAATGCTAGACCTATGAAAACCTTGTTTATTCAAAATTTGAGTATCTCTAAACCATACATTCAAATTGAGTTTTCCTGTATACAATTTAAAATCAATAAGTAAGTTTGCCACACATGCTCCTCTTTTAGGAACAAAGTTAACTCCTTTTTCAAGTAAAGCGGAATGATTTTTGTCAAAAATAACATTACTAAAATTATAAATAGAAACGTCTTGTCCATCATTGCACACAATAACAGCACTGCCTGACTCTAATACTGATACCAAACATGGTTTATCTTGCCCCTCCTCTTCCTCTGCTCTCCATAGTTTGATTTCTTTTGGGGGGGGCATTCTTTCCATTCTGCCCCCATTTCTTTATTCGTTCGGACCTCCTCAACAGAGGAGTTCCTAAACGGAGGTTCACATAGGGGGAATTATCCTAAAATTCTTCAGTAGTATTCATGTGTTCAGCATTGTTAACCTCATTAATTCCCTCACCTTCAGAACAATCAAAATAAGGAATTGGGTACACCTTCCCATTCTCATACTCTATTTTATCCCTTGACAACTTTTTCCTTTTCTATTTTTTATACTATTCATCATTTTGTCAACATCGATAAAAACTTTATACTTAAACTTAAAACCATCAAAAGCCATGTCACTTTTAAGTCTATTACCAAGTTCTTCAATGTCTATTATTAAATGTCTCCATCTCCTGTAAATTAAGTTTGATTATAAGGTCCATTAACTCACAGTGGTGTTTCTCAAATAAAGCAATCAGTTGTTTGTAATGTTCAGTACCTGTATAGAGCCCATTAGGGAACTTCCATGTCTGCAATCCTTTTGGCAATCTACCAACCCTTATGCACTCAAGAAAGTAGGCATTTTCATGCTGAAATTTATGGTACTTGATTAATTTGTTGTGAAACAAAACAAACTTCAAAATGTTATTGTTGCCAATCCCTTGTATTTACTGCTCTGAAAGTTTCCTGGTTCCAGTTATCAGCTCCGTCAAGGCTCCTCCCTCTACTTTCTACATTGGTCAAACCTTCCCAATGTTCCCCCATGAAATAGGTACCCAATGGGTGCAGGAATATTTGAATAAATACACTGACTGAGACCATTCTATGATATATAACACTGTCACCCTATTAGAGTTGGTCGTACATAATAATTTTATGTATTTTGAAGGCTCCCTTTATAGTATCTGGACTGGGCCAGATTAACTACAAGGTGTTTATTTAGTACAAAGGGTAGAGTTATTGGTAAGTAGTCAGAGTAGCTTTCTATCAGCCTATGTCCATGATGGAATAGTCAAGAAAGGACTTAGGCAGAAAATGAAATGGACATGTACCTGGGTACATGTTTATTTCACACTGGTTAGCAAATGGTGTCTGTGCTAAATGAATGAATGATCCACACTTCATTTGTCATCTGCCTCACAGAATGAGGCATGTGTGCCAAGACTGAATGGATGAAGTGGACAAAGTCCGTGTGTGTGTGTGTGTGTGTGTGTACTTTGGGGCAGTGAATCTTGAAAACTCTTACTCCACTGGACAACAACGCCTGGTGTGATCAACATGTATAGCTGCACTGGAAGTTTAACACTGCACTGTATAAAGTGTTGCAGCTGAAGGAAAATGCGCATGACGAGCCCACTGCAGATGGTTGAAATCCTGTGCCTATTGTTTCCAGTAGCTCAGCTTGTGAAGGGCATAAGTATGTATGTGTTAAGTCTTGCAAATATTGGTTTTAGTTAACTGATATGTGAACATATGGAGATGGCATATTATAAGCACACAGCTCTGCAGTTCAAGGACATAGCTGCAATGGAGAAGAAGTGACCAAATGCCCATACATCATTACAACAGTGCAGGATGACACCATGGGTCACTTGCATGTATTCATGTAGTGGTCAGAGTATGCATTTTCTGTTTTGGGATGTACCTCTTTGATTAACAAACCAAAGCACTGAAATCTGTATTGCTGTCAGTATGGGTACACATGACATGATCAACATTGCATAGCAGTACAAGAAACCAGTACAGAAGGCCAGAACAGTAACATGAATAATGTGCAGTATGTGTTTTGTTTCTGCAATGTTATGGACCAACAAGCAACAGACAGATAATTAGTGTCATAGACACATGCTTTGTTTCTTCTGCAGTGTCACAACAGAAGACAATGCAATATGTAACCACTTGTACATCTACTGGACTACAGAGATGGGTCAATGATCGCTGGGAAACTGGTTACCAGAATAGAGTGGTTTCAGAGATATGCTCTTTTATTGGCGTATACTACATACACTCATATAAATGTAGGGGAACTGCTATTGCTCAACTGGTTATGAAAAATGTAACATCTTTGGCATATTTATTTCTTGAATGAAAAAAGGGAAATGATCCTGTAAAGATGGGGAGGTAGGGGGCTCTGCAAGCAGTGGGATGTACATTGCTCAGGTTTATGGATAGCCTTTACAAAATTTTATGAAAAATATGAAACATATGTCATAGCTACCTTAATCAAAAATGAGTTATGATATCATGTCATGGGATATCTATGCAAGCAGTGGTTGTTAGGAAAAAGGAGGATACTAAACAACTCATATAAGAGAACCACAACAAGAAATATAGCGTTCTCTGAGGTACACTGTATTAATATCTGAATATTAAGACTAATATGTCATGAACTGTGTATCCTGCATAAGGAAGCAAGGTGGCATCTGCAATCAGAAAGCATATGTTAGGTAATCACAATGAAAACATGACTGCGGCAATGTACAAATATAGAGTTTCTGAAGCTGTTTGCAAAAGGGTATGACCAATATAAATATTCTCCTATTTGCAACAATAAACCAAAAAATGGAGCTTTCTCGTTTAAGGGATTATATGCAAGCAGTGTGTGTGTTAAGAAAAGTGACACTGAACACACTTGGTAACAAAAGCATAGGAAAAAAGGTAACAATCTGAAGTATTAATAACATTATAATATTAAGACTAATATCTTCTGATCAGACGGTACTGCATTAGGAAATAAGCTACTGCCTGCAAGCTGAGAAGATTTAGTAGATATGCATAGTGAAAAACATCTAGACAGAATGCATAAGGCTGAAGTTAGTGAAGAGGGTTTGTGACAAATTATGAAAAATTGGAAATGCTTTCACAATACATTATTGCATCAAATATATAGTGTGCTATTCTCAAGTAGAAGCTATGCAACTAGTGGGAGCTGGGGGTGTGTGATGTTAAGCACAACTGGGTAAACCCAGTACAGCAGGAAATACAACTATTAGAGGTGCAATGCATTAACACTACATTTAATACGAGACCAGCATCTCATAGACAGCAGGTCATTTTTTGAATGAGGAGGAAATAGGAGTGCTTGGTCTGCATGATGAAGATGAATCCCTTGAAATGGAGTAAGGAGACTCTCATTGCCATTTGTACCTCTGTTGGATAAGTCTCACAACCCACTTGTCTGAGATAATCTGATAGTACAGTGGAAGACAGAGGCCTAGACAAAATGGGAGATTCAGAAGATTGCTAGGGTAGGATGAGGTAGAGGAACTTAATGCAAATGGTCATTCAAATGTTTTGGACTGTCCTTGGTTCTGGGAGGCTCCCCTTTTTTATTTGAGCCTGTTGCCACTGTTTTTTTTTTAACTCTACTTGTTAGAACTTTGCCAACATGCTTACCATTTGTTGGAAAATGATTCTGAAAAGGAAGGAAGATTTTTACTTAACTCTGAAATGGAGGAATGAAAAATCTGAGTAACCACTTGAATCATTTTCCATCTCTTGTCAAATTTATTAAGACAGAAGAGGGGCCAAAATAACACATCTTTGTCCAGGTGAGATTTCAGTATCTTCTGGTAGATTATGAGAACATACTCAAGCAAACTTTTTCATAACTGAAGTAGCAGCTGCAGCTCTGGAAACAGTATCAGCAGAATCATATGAGTAAAGAGTGTTTGGTTTCCTGTGCATCGCTCCCAATTAAGGAATTCAATGAAGTTTTAACCTCAGAAATAGGAATGTTAGCCATTAACTTTCCCATGCTCTCAAGAGAAGCCAGTAAAAATTTTAACATAGGTGCCTGGCAGTTCCAAATTCTGAAAATTCAAGTAGCAGAATATGTTACAATGCTTTAAGACCTCAGATGAGATCACTACAAGCCATACTCCATGAGGATGTCTATAAAAAACTTGTTCCCACAGTTTCCTTTCATTTTAAAACAATATTTCTTCCCAAATTGTTCATAAGCTTTCCCATTCTTGTTAGAGGGAATGGGATAAGCATTCACAATATATTTAGCAGTAGAAGGTTTAGATAAGGAAATCACTGCAGGGTCTGATTTGGGATTAGCATACAAGAATTTGTGCATCTCAGGTACATTATATAAACTATCACTCTTTTGGTGGGCAAGTAGCTGACTGACAGGCATACTGCAAGCTGAAAAGAAAACATCCTCTAGACAAACATGGGAGGAACAGCTGCAGAGTGAGAAAAATCCATTTTAACAAATTGTACTTTTGCTGGGAGATAGGGATTTCATTCTGTTCCTACTGAAATAAATTTCTAATTTTATTAATAGCATCAGAAGAAGATAGTTTCTGTGGACTGAAATCTGAAGAAACACTTTCCTTGGAATCAGAATCTTCAGCTTGAGCAGAAGTAACTGAAGAATCACACCCCCACCCCCATATCTGACTGGGAATCACTGTCATACTGTGAGGAATATCTTTTTTATTTCTTTTCTTTTAAAAGGCAAAGAGGAAACATGATTTATTACATTAAATCTTAGCAATTCTTCCTTGTCACAGTTAAATAAACACAAGAAAAAACATTTTTAGGTTTTCTGTTTTCTTCCTGGGAAATGCCCTGGGAAGGGATCAACCCATGATAGAAGTACTCAGCCAGAAAAACAATCACCTTACCCCAGAGAAGCAGTAAAGCTTCACTCAGTCCTACCTCTAAAACTGGCAAGAGTGATTTTCCCATGCCTGGAAAGGGCAAACCTACAGCCAAAAAGGATGTGGCCATCTACAAGACCACACTGGCTTCCTGAGGAGTAACATTAAAAAGACTAGGAATAGATCCTCAATGGTCTGAGGAACCAGTTTTGGTCACAACAAAGTCCCCCATCAGCAACTGAGGCAGTGATGAAGCTGGCTGACAACTTAAGACTCCTTAACAACTTTATTTTACTTGCAGACAGGGAGAAGAAGGCATAGACAGACAGACACCTGCTCCATGTTCAATTCAAGAAAAAGACCTCCCAAATGGGCAGCAGAGCTTGAATGAGTTGGTAAAGCTTCTGATAGAAATGTTAAGGTTTTGAGATAAAAATTTACCATGATAGTCCCAAAAGCACAAAATCTTGCTCCCCATATACTCACATTTACTATACACAAAAAATGTAGAAAAGTCAATAAATTGATGGATTTTTACACAGCTGCATCGCACAAGTAGCACATAAGTAAAAATCCCTTCAGAAAAAAATGAAAGTCCAACAAAAACTTTTTTTTAGCATAAGACAAACACATTTATAGAAAACAAAAACAGTTTTTCACAGAAAAATGTTGCAATGGAAGATTTTTCCTTGAAGAGGACTTGTCTGCCTAGTCTACAAAGGTTTGCTAACCGACCATCAGTTCCACAAAGCTCGTAGAGGTGAAGTACTTCTGTAACAAGAAAGCTCTGAAGCTTTTTGGCATCTAACCTGCATTGTATGTGGCTCTGCTTATGCCACTGGCAATTTGGGCTCATGGATGGTGCCCTAACACTTTGAAAGTGTGGTCATATCCTAGGTAAGGGTGTAACCTGTACAGCTTAGGCTACTGCAGCAATAATCTAAATATTGAACATCTATAGTAAAGAAGATTTATAACAAAATATGCAAAACTATTCATGCTTATGTTACAGAAACAGGGTTCTGCTGGGATATAATATATTAGTGTTATTCTAAGGTGAATGGTATTTCAACTAAAATCTTCAGACATAAGAAATTGCAAGAATTTATTCCTAAAAAATTAGAAAACTGGTCAAGATGACAGGACACATTGTATTTTTTTCTTGAACATTCAACAATGAGTAAAGAAATTGTTAATGCACTTCTATACATGGACAGGACCCTAATCTATTTAAATACATCTATTCATTTTGGGGTTTCTTACGAGAATGGAAAGCCATAGTAGTATGCTTTCGCCTAGAAATGCAGCCCTCAAAGAAGAAAGGACACCCCTTCAAAATGCCACAGATATGTTAACAGATTAAGAGCTACAATAGTATATCAATGAGCTCAAATATACTCTGTAGACAGTTGTGACTCTGCCAGAACTTAGTGTTGTCAGTTTGGCTCTGTAATGTGTATTATACTGGTAATGTTATCAACATCTTTGGCAATTATCGGTGAGGATCGTCAGAAGCCTAGTAATGTATTCTCACCAAGTTTCTAGCTCTATTAATTAGTGTGATTAACAAGAATGCCTTGCATTATTAGTACAGATAACCTAGGGCAGGGAGGCAGGCTTTGCTCTGGAACAAGGGTCCCAATCCAGGGTGAAGTTTCCATTTCACATCCAGTCATCAAGATTACAGATGCGAACTTTGCTATACATGGAGAGGGTGACACCACAGAAGGGTTATTTTCTGTGAGCCATACCTAGTCCTCCAGCATGTTTCTTTTAAGTTGCAGAAGAGACTGAGATATCCTGAATGAGAGTTTCTGCCACTATTGGACTTGCGGACATGCATCTTTGAAAGGATGGGATAGGTAATGACTCTGTAAGCAAGGTGGAGATCACCCTCAGTAGCCTTTAAGATACTGAAAACAAGTACAGGGCTTTGAGACAATCCGTGTAGCTTCTGTAATTTAGGCCCTTGATGTTCTTAGTAAAAAAGCATTGTGGTCTTTCAAGTTGTATCAGGTGTTTGGACAGGTACACAGCAAAGGCAGCATTATACTCGATAAGCAGCTTAATGAGTGCAGAATACAGTGGACTGATCAACTCCTTGGACCTGACCGCCATGCCCTTACTAATAAGGTATGCAATGAAAAAGGACCTCCTTACATTTTTTTTAATTTCCCAAAATCTTTTGGGTTTCTAATTTCATGATGGGAATGGACCCCATTCCTAAGTCAAAGTACAATTAAAGTTCATGAAACTAGTATTGTTTCAATCTTTGATGTCAGGCAAAAGTGCTCTTTGCAGCACCCGCAGTGTGCCCAGTAATGACTCATCCGGCAATTCGTACAGAGTTTCATGCATTGGTAACATATCTAAACATGATTGTAGATTCTTTTTTATAAGACCCGTTGCCCCTACTACTATTGCAACTGTCTGGGTATCTTTCTTCCACATTGCTCTCATTTCTGCCTGCCAATCCTGTTATTTAATGACTTTGTGTCTCTCTGTATGCAAGACACTAGTCACTGGGTGTGGTAATTTCAATGATCAATTCTACTTTTGCCTTCTTTTCATGAACCACTATATCTGGTTTTCTCGCATCTGTCTTTTAAACTGTTGGCAATGGGTGATCCCATGTGATGTAGACTTCATAATTTTCTATGATGCTTTGTGGCTCAGGTTCCTAGTGTTTTTCAACCACTTCAGTACCATAATGTTTGCACAATCCACAGTACAACAGTCTTGCCACATTATTATGCCTTTCAGTATACAGTCCTTCTGCCATTAGTATACCACAACCAGCAACAAGGTGTACGACTATTTCCAATTCTGTTTTACAAAACCTACATTTGTCTGTTTCTCCCACATGTTCAATGGACTTTGTAAACCAAAGTGTATGTCACCCACTATCTTGAGCCACTAATATTAACCTTTCATCTTTTGGTTCGAATTCACCTCTCCTTAATGATTCCTGCATTCAATCTTGATCAACATGAGGTTTTTCCAGAAGTTTTCTATACTTGCAACTATATTTATGCATTTTCCACATTTCTTGCCTTCTCATCTGATCCTTGTATTCTTTCTTTTTGCTTTTTGGCACATTCAGTTGCTGCCTGATTTTTAACTACTTCTGGTTTGATTTCCATTCCTGCTTGATGCTGATATGCTTCTGCTACACTAAGCAGGGAAGTCATCTAAGATTAATTCTTCTCACGTTTCAAACCTTTCACTATGTTTGGGTCTTTTGAGGTCAGCAGATATGTGTGTGCAGTCCCAGAATTGCAGATCTGTACATGTAATCAGTTTCAAGGAGACCCATACTTCCTTCGGAATGGGGAATATATAATCTTGGTATGCACTGATTATTATAAATCATTTGGTGAGCATGAAGCATCCTTTTTGTTTTCCTGTCTAATCTATCCTACGCATTTTGGGGCCGGTCAATCACTCCAAAACTGAAAGTTAGGACAGGAAGAGCAAACTGGATTATAGCATGAATTTTGTTCATAGATGTCAATGCTGTTTTCAGGATTAATTTAAATCTTCTAAAATAGTCCTTACTAAGTTTTATTAGCATTTGTTCGTGTTTTATTGTTGATCCTTCATCAATTCCCATATATTTGTACACTCCCACTTGCTCAAGTTCTTTTATATCACATTCTTGTCCAAAACTGATGTTTTCTTGGTGCTGCAGTTTTCCTTCTTTAAAGGTTGCTTTTGCACATTTATCAAGACCAAATGACATCCTTATAGCATCTGAAAAAGTTTTGACTACTTGCAGTTGTGCTTTCAGTTCTACATTTGATGAGCTATACAGTTTTAAATCATCGACAAAGAGAAGATAACTTTGTTCTTTTCTAGGAGCCAAATTATAGCCATGGCCTAATTTGTTAAGAAGACAGCTTAAAGGGTTAAGGGCAAGACAGAATAGCAGTGGTGACAGGGAGTCACCCTGGAATACCCTTCTTTGAATTTTTATCCCTGGAATAATAGTTTGTCCTTTACCATTGCTTAATTACAAAGAGGTCTCCCACTGTTTCATGGTCACAGTAATGTAATCGATCAGTGTAGGGTGTATCTTATACATTTTTAAGCACTCTTTTATCCATGAATGTGGAATACTATCAAATGCTTTTTTGTAGTCAATCTATGCCATTCTTAGATTCTTCCCCTTTTTACAGTTCTACATTATGATTTTATTTAGCAACAGATGATCCTTTGTACCATATGACTGTCTTTTATTACCCTTTTGTTCTACTCCCATAATTGAATTTTCTTCTAAATGACTATAAACTCTGTCTGCATCAATACTGGTGTATAGTTTATATGTCATTGGAAGGCAAATTATTGGTCTATAATTTTTAGGATAACTTGTAGGTTCACTCAAGTAGGAGTGTTGTTTTTCCTCTTGTTAACCAGAGTGGTATCTGTTCAGGGTGCACATATAAATAGTTCTTACTGGGTCTATATTACGAGATCGAATGTTCAGGTGACCGAACACCTAAACATCGAACTCGTAATATTGGAAGCAAAAAATGGTGAACAGCCGATTTAACACAAGGAAAGATTTCCCTTGGCCGTTCGCCGGACTTTTCCTTTTGTGTACTGTAGAGCGATCTCGGAGTTGGTATACTTAGTTGGGGGGCACAGCCCCCCACTTAGATTGGGTGTAAAGTTATGTTTTTTGTTTTGTGGCCAACAGTCGTCCATCCTTGCCCATTCGCTGTTTTATGGTTCGATATTACGAGTTTGATGTTTAGGTGTTTGGCCACCTAAACATTCGATCTCGTAATATAGACCCATTCTTACTCATGGCTAAATCTTCATGCAAAAATGTTGATACTTTTAGCAAGAAGTTAGGTACTGCATCTGGGCCTTGGGTTTTCCAACTGGAGGCTTTTCTTAACTTTATCTCAATTTCTCTGGCTGTTACTTCATCCCATTTCATATCCTGTACCTTTAAACTTCTTACTCTTTCTTTTACTTCTTCTATCCATTTTGGATCTTTATGTTCCACAGGATCTTTATAGATAATTTCTCCAAAATGTATCTATTTCTTCTTTTTTGGGTGGTCTTTCAATTCCTTTTACCTTGTTTCCCAGTTCTCTATAGAACTTTTTAGGGTCATCAATAAATTGCTTATTTTGTACTTTTCCTTTATCTGTGTATCTTCTAAGTTTTTCTGCCTGTGCTGAGATTTTTACTTAATTATTTACAATAGGCAAGATAAATCCTAATCTGTTATAATACTGTGCATTGCTTTTATCACATCTATCTTTCTGAATATTTTTGATCTGTTCCGTCTTCTTTATTCTTCTAACAGTGACACTTTTGTCTTAATTACTTTATAGTTTTCTCTATTTGATACTTCCATGATGGTATTCGATTTCTCGCCTTCTTTTCCCTTACTACCCTATGTTCTTGTGGTAGAATTTTATGTTATTAATTTAGCCGTACAGTAGTATATCCTGTTTACTTCTGTTATATCACATGGATATATATAGGGATAGTCCTAATTACTGTGTTCATTTATTTTATCAGACTTCTGATTTTTCGGGTTTTATTGACCTTCTGCAGTCTATTTCTTTCATTGATCTTAACATGTCTATCTATCTCTATTAAATCAAGCAACTCTTCTCTTGGCTCATTTTCTTCTAAACTAAGGGCATACTTTTTGTTCTCCATTTCGTATGGGCATTCTATAGAGAGCTATATAGTATCATGCTGTGGCACATTCTCTTTAATTTCATCCTGTCTCATCCATTGCTCTGTCATATGGGAACTCACTGGCCTATCACTCCTCAACACTGACTGTGTCAGAGTTGCCACAGTTTCCTGTTCCTTCCCTTGCTGTCCAGCTTCAAGTAAACATTTATACTGGTTTTCTGTGGATGGCTGCAAAATATCTTATAGGTTCATAGGTAGGTACTAGGCTATCGGCCCAAGGGGCTAAGTAAGCCTAGCCAACAAGCTTCCCTGGCTTATGCCACCCAAGAAAGTTAATTTCCTGTGCCCCTGTCGAGCAGAGCCACAGAAGTGATCCCCGGGATGTATTTCCTATTTCCCATCCACTCATCAAGATTTTTCTTGAAGAGTGCTAATGAGGAACTTTGCTTGACATAGATGTGTGGCTTGTTCCAGAGTATAGGAAGTCTCTGGGACAGGAATCTATCCCTCCAGCATGTCCTGTTTATTGTGGTGACAAGGTTTAGGTCCCTAGAGTGTGTAGCTCAGAGGCACTGGGATTTCTTTAGGTGTAGCATGTCCAACAGCTCTGGGTTTAACATAGCTTTATATGCTAGGCAGAGATCTCCTTGGAGGAGGCGATATGCTGCAGAGTAAAGCTGGAGTTTTTTGAGATGGTCAGTGTAGGGCATATGTTTGAGGCCAGTAATTCTCTTTGTAACATACTTCTGTGGCCTTTCCAGCAGCTGCAGATGTCTTGTGAGGTACATTCCAAAAGAGGCGTTGTACTCTATAATGTATCTAATGAGTGCCGAGTAGAGGGGAACAATGACCTCTTTTTTCCTGGATGAGAACCCTTTTGTGCTGAGGTGTGCCACACAGAAGGATTTCCTGACTACTGTGGTGATGTGATTATCAAAGGAGAGACTACTGTCCACCTGGGTCCCAAGGTCTCATCACACTTTCGGCGTTAAGTAGACTGCTGTTTACGTGGTAGTTCATTGGTACACAGATTTTACCAAAGGGGATGGCAATGCACTTTTTGGCATTGAACTTGAGGACATGCCTCTGTCACCAGGCATCTGTCTCAGTGAGGCCCTTCTGTAGGATGTCCACATCATCGACTATGGCTCCTAGTTTGCAGTCATCTGTGAACTCCGTTAGTCAGAGGCCTTCGGTGTTAGCCTGTACTTCAGAAAACAAAGGTTGTACCTACTGTACTAGAACCCAGGGCCATCTGAACTACAGCCCTACACTTATACCTGCTGCCACAGACAATAGCATCTTCATATGGCAACTGCCCTGTTCCTTCCCGTTCCACTGGTTTTTCCTTAATTTGGATGTCTATTGCTCTATCCTGCTGTGGTGCTTTCTGAGTTAGATTTTCTACATTGAATCCTTAACTTCACAGCTACTCCTTAACCTCAGCTTCTATTTCTTAACTTCTCCATTACTAATCTTCTTTTCTACATGCCCTCTTTGTCTTCTTATTTTTTGTACTGTAAAGCTTTCAGTGTCTGGATTTCTTTGCCTGTATTTCTCTTCAAATATCTTTGGTGCTGCTCTTTTTGTATTGATTAATTTTGGTTTCTCCCTTGCAAAAATATTACACAGTAATAAATCTCTTTTTCTTTCCCACGTCCATATTTCTTCTTCAGATGTCTCCTGATCTTCCTGTTTCACCTTACTTTGGGGACTCGTTCCATCATGTTGTAATGTAACCTGTGTCAGACCTTCTACACCAAATCCTTCACTTCGCAGGCATTCCATAACGTCAACTTCTATTTTTTTTAACTTCTGCTTTACTAATCTTCCTTTCTACATTTTCTCTTTGTGATTTTTTTTTTATTGTGAAATTTTCCATATCTGGATACTTTTGCATAGATTTCTCTTTGAATATCTTTGGGGCTGCCTTTTTTGTATTGATTAATTTGGCTTTAGACTTTGCATAAATATTGCACCATATCAAATTACCATGTCCATATTTATTTTTTATACTTTTCAAAATCTCTAGGTTTTCTTGTTTATATTTTCACACTTCCTCAGATGCTTCTTTTTTCAAGCAGATCAATGTGTATTGGTCTATATAATGTTTTTCACAAATCTGCTGTACTAATGAACACAAATTTTTATTTGGGGCTTCTGACAGTTTTTCTTGTGGAAGTACTTTTATTTCCTCTAATTTCTTTTAATCTTTTTATACATCTTGTATATGGAAATTCTGGGCTTTTTGCAAATAGTAACAATACATAATTTCTTTCTTATCCTCAATAGTCCACTCTATGATATTTATGACTCTTCTTTGGCCTATCAGTTTTTGTGATTTTTGTGGACTGCTACTTCCTTCTACAACAGGGGGGGGGGATCCTCCCCCTGGGGTTGGCCTAGCCCCATTGTAGGAATGTTTCCATATTTTGAGGATTCTACACTATCCTTACAACAGTGGATACATGGTGATTGAATGATAGTTCATTGTCCACAAGAGGTTTCCAGGTACTTCACTACTGGATCAATTTTTAGGGGTGTGTTTTCAGTGTGATAGTTTTAGGGAATGACATGCCTGCTGAAGGATACAATTATACATTTTTTGGTGTTTAGTTTTAGGCTATAGCTTTCACAACAGCTGTTTGGGAATAACCTTCCTGAAGGATCTTGATATCTTCTGGAGAGTTTATGATTGCACCAAATTTACAGTCATCTGCAAACCTGGTCAGCCATTAGCCCTTAATATTACATAGCTTCAACCACAATGAAGTAGACATGAAATATGAGTGTCCTAAGAAACAAACCCTGAGGTACATCACTAGTGACAGGTTTTTTGTAGGAGGTAGATCCACCCGCCCTAATTTCCTGGGTTCTATCTGTGAGCCAGTTTGCCATCCGAGTTACATAGAGATTTACGCTTAGCTGGATGTGTTTATCAACAATGCCTGAGTGGGGGAATGGTGTTGAATGACTTTACAAGGTCTAGATGTGGAGTGTGTACAGATTTCCCCTCATCCAATGCTTTGGTAACTTTTTCAAAGCTGACCACATTAAGCAGAGAGGAATTGTCCTTGACAAAACAGAACCGGCTCAAATCGACAGTTTGCAAGCCACCTATGTTCTTGTTTATTAATTCCATAATGACTCTCTCTATAAGTGGCAGGGATAGCAAAATGGTGGGTTGAACCTTGCCTCTAGATGATTGTTACTGTTGAAGTGACACCCCAACACCATATGCAAAAATGGGAAGAGGGGTTATGAATGGATGGACCCTTTCTATAGCCTTACAGATGAGGTTGGTCAGGCTTATAGGACTGTAATTGTCCTATTCAGTTGGTACAACCACTTTTATACAAGGGAATGACTGCTGCAGTCCTTCACTTACCCAGTAACCACCCCGATTAGAGGCTGATGTTAAAGAGCTGTGGAAGGGGGGTATAGAGGCTCTGTTTCAGGCTGACCAGAATGCATCCTGGCATGTTATCAGGCAACATAGAAACCATGTTCTTGGTTTTGGATAGTGCTTGGAGGATGCTCCTGGGATATTTGAAGGGAGGTGGATGCTAGTATGTGATCTGGGGTGTGGGGGTAGAGGGGGTGAAGTTAGAGCTAAATTTATTTAGCAGTAGACTGGCTAAGTCTTCAGGATTAGTGAATGTGATATATTAGTTCTGTACAGTTTTGAGCATTTCTTAAGGTTTCTAACATAGATAAAGAAAGTTTTGTGATTATCATTTGCCTGGGTGGCTATTTTTATCTCATATCTAGCTTTGGTAGATTTGATCAGAGACTGGAGGTCTCTGTTAAGTTTGGCAAGACATTTTGGGTATTTGGAGGGTTACATGTATTTTTATGTAATAATACAACCAAAAAGCTGCGAGAAAACTAAATAAATTTAAACAAACTGCTGCAAAAGAAAAAAAAAGAAACACATACTAGATGGAACTGATATTAAGCACTTTCATTCTTTAATGATGTGAAGAACTTCATCAGAATACAGTAACAAGGAAAAGATGCTGTAGAAATACATGGTAATATACTTATAAGATTAAATGTGAAACCAAAGAAATGAAGATTTTTAAAAAATACAAATATGCATAAAGATATATATATATATATATATATATATATATATATATATATATATATATATATGTATATATATATATATATATATATATATCGGTGTTTAGAAGTAGACCCATATAATATATAATAAATATATATTTTTATGTGCAATGAGCATTTTTTTTATTGTAGAGTCTGTTAATACCTGGGTTCCACTGTATGGCTTTATTTTTAAATGTGGTGTTATATTTATTCTGAAGGGGAAAAGAAGCTTCTATGCAGCTATTTACATGTGCACTGAATTTGGTGGTAAAGGATTTTGCATGTGTAGAAGGGTCATCTGGGTGGAGGAGAATGCTGAATTTTGCCAGGTCATCACTCTGTTTTAGTAGATTAGCTTTAGCATAATTTTAGCATAATCTCTGAATACTAAGTTATTTAAGGATACTTCTGGATTTAGTCTTATGGTGAATATGACTGATTTAATGCCTGATTTGACTATGGAGGACCATACACCTGTTAGAGAATACAGCTCTCCCAAATCAGTGAGAACCAATTCCAGGATTTTGTATTCTCTGTTAGGTCCATAAGTTTGTATTTATGAAGGCTGAAATCTTTGGGCATACATGTTTGAAGAAGTATAACCTTTACAGCCGATGGGAGTAGTTGAAGTCCCCTAAACAATGCAGTTTGGCTGAATGCCTAGGGCTTACAAACTAGTCAGATAGAAGATACAGGCCACGGAAGACATACAAGGGGTTCTGTAGCTAGCTATAATGTGATATGGGGTTTTGTTAATGCTACATTGGACATGGATGAGTTCCAGGTCATTTTATGGGTTAATAAGTCTGAAGGTGAAATTTTGTTTTAAGAATAGACAGACCCTGTTGCCTTTACTTCCTTCACCTAGTTCAATGTGTCTGAAAGTGTGGAAGGCATTGAAGCCTTGCACTGCTGGGGTGCTTGCAATATATCTGAACCGGGTTGCCATGATGATATACATATTGATGCATTCTAGGGTCAGGAGTGCCTGTAGGGAGCCTATTTTTTATTAAGGCTTCTAGAATTGAGCAGCAATACCTTCATGTTATCTGAATTCTGTTATGTTGGAAGCTTTTGAAGTCTGGCTTTGCCTGAAAAAATGAAAGTAGATAAGTTTTTTGCCAATAAACAGAAGCCTTGTGGAGACAGGTGCAGGCTATCCCTGCCAAGCAGTTGGGACTACCATGTCCTCCCAGGCAGAAATATATGGTATCCCCTTTGAATGACACCAGAAGCTAAGCCAACTGTTGAAGTCCGCCATCTTTTGTGCATATTGTAGCATCACTCTAGGTGAAGATAATATGCTGCTCAGGGCTAAGTTCATCTCTGCTTTGTACACACATTCTGAGAGTTCCATGTCTCTCCATCCAGTTCAGGGAGGTACATTTCTGGTAATTTATTCCCATTTTTTTCTATGACTGTGTCACGTGTACTTGTGGGGAAAGGACTTGAGTGTATGAATTAAGTGGCAAATCCTGCCTCGCGATAGGCAACTGAGCATGACTCTACTCTTTGCTCTGTCTGGTGAATAGTGCATTAGTGTGCCTCATAATGGAGTCTCCTATGACTAGGATGTTTATTTGTGTAGAGGTCTGCCTTACGAGCTTTTGAGTTGAGACACCATGAGTTATAGGTGCACATTTCATGGTGGGTGCTGCTTGAGTTGTGTGTTTTGAGAGGTTGCTGAGTGTACGTGGAGTTGCAGTTGCACTTTGGTGGTCTTTAAGGTTTAGGAAGATCACTTTTAAAAGTCTCAGCATATGTGGATCTATGTGTTTGGTTTGAGGTGTTTGAAATAGATTTAGTTTGATGTTTTGACCATCACCTTATTTGTAGTGGCTTCATAGCAGAACTTTTTTTTAAATAACATTATATAACTATATTTCTCACATGTTGTGGTAGATTGTAGTAGGTGGCTGTAATTGAACTGAAATAACTGCTGCATTGTCTCAGGATGCCCATTTCAACCAAGATGTCTATGAAGACAGTTGGAAGGTGCTGATCCATGGTTCCAGTTGCTCACTGCTCTGGGGTTGGAGGGAGAGAATGCCTAAAACATTAGGAATTGCTTAACTGTAGTGTGTCTAAGACATACATTACAAGTTTACATGAGAAGTAGAATGAGACACTCTGTGCAACTACTGATTATTAAATACACTAAACATTTCTGGAGTAGGTTGTACAGATGAAGTTATGTTTCTAAGCGGCTGTGTCTAAACAGTGCATGGCTAAATGTCTGAGTGAGAAGCAGCACCAACACAGGCAATTATGACAGCAAAGAAATAAAAACAATCAAATTAGTCCACTGGCCATTAGCACAATTCAAGGATCTACAAGCTACCAGAGGCCTATAAATGGCTTAGTCATCCCTCTGCTGTCTCTATAGTTAAAACCAATGCTATTCTGATTGAGATCAAAATAAATGCATATTTGTACTAGAAAATGGTTACTGAGTGAGTGCTAATGACGTGAATTTGCAGGAAAGATCTGTGTAGTAGAACACTAGGATGAGCAGATTCTAAAAGAAATGCAAAAAAAAAAAAAAAAAGAGTAAACCTTTGAGGCAGAGCAGTCAGGAAGAAAAGAAAGGTAACTACAGTTTGAGCAAGACCCTTCCATTCTGCTCTAACCGAAAAAAACAAACAAAAAAAAATTTGTTTGCTCGTTTTCCCGCCATTTTCTGTTACTAGAATAATCCGGATTCATATTTGCTGAATTCAGGACTGTATTGGAATTTCTGAGTTGCCCTGACCTTTCTGTGATAGAGGGAAGCCTTTCTGCTTATCAGTGGGAGTGGTAACCACTAAGCAGCCTATCTACTGCTAGAGGAGTGGTTTCCAGCTCTGAAATTGTACCTTATTGGCTGTTTTGGGCTGCATTCTATCCCTTTTAACTTTTTGCCTTAAAAACCCATGTTTGCACGGGTTTGCACTTGTTTTAGCTTAGTAGATCCTGTTCTGGCATCCTGCAGGCTACAAAAGCAGCAGAAAGGAGAAGGAGAGACTTTGGTTGATTCTTAGTACTTCCGTTTGCTTTTTTTTGCTTAAAATTACCTACTGCACTTTATTTTAGTTGTTTTATAAGTTACTACATTTATTTCAACTGCATTTACTGTTTGTTGAAGTGCGCGAGCCTGTTCTGTGTTTAAAGTGAATTTATTGTTGTTCTAAGTGTACTTATTACTGTTTTCTTTAAAAAAAAAAAAAAAATCTATCTGCTCATTTTCCCACCGTTTTCTGTTACTAGAATAGTCCGGATTCAGATTTGCTGAATTCAGGACTGGATTGGAGTTTCTGAGTTGCCCAGAACTTTGTGTGATAGGGAGAAGCCTTTCTGCTTATCAGTGGGCGTGATAAGCACTGAGCAGCCTGTCTATCACTAGAGGAGTGGTTTCCAGCTCTGAAATTGTACCTTATTAGCCATTTTGGGCTGCATTCTATCCCTTTTATCTTTCTTCCTTGAAAACTTCTGTTTGCCCGACGAGCAGTGCTGCTAAGCCAGAAAGTCTACTCTTCAAATGATCCCATAGATCTTGCTAGTTCTCTTCTTTTCTGCACTTAAACTAGCTTATAAAGTCCAGCACTTGTTCAGACTTCCTGTAGCATTTACTCTAGCACACAGACTGCTAATAGCACTATATGTTCTATAAAAGAACACTCTCCAGGCATTTCCAAAGGTCAGTTCCCCACGCTTTTTCCTATTAACCTGGTGAACCTGGGCATCCTGAGGCAATGCAAAAACTGCCTCATGTACACTGACAACCCTCTCCTCTTACCCAACAACACTCAGACTTGCGAGAGATGCACCTATCCAGATTGAAAGCCATGTTCTCTCCAGCCAAGACTGGAATAGCCAGTCAAGAGAAGAAGTCAACACCAGCACCACACCACAAGGAACATATAGCCACATACCCTCACAGCTATCAAATAATAACACAAAACACACAAACACCTTCCCGGAGGCTCTCAATAGAAATCTACCCAAACAGCAGAGACATCCAAGGCAGAAACGCATGCAACCACCACACCACAGTACAAACCACGAGACACATAGCTCACACAAAAATTGTGCCACACAACCAAAGCCCCTAAGGCAAAACAGCTTATCCAATAAACATCATAGGTGACTCAATAATAAGGCACACTGATGTCCTGCTCACTAGGTTGAATAAGGAGAAGGTAATGGTCAGCTGCCTGTTGGGAGCTAGGATACGCCACATAATGCATGCACTCAGATCACTCCACAACAGGTACAGATATGACTCTGTCATTGTCCATGTTGGTGTGAATGACCTGAGACGCAGCTCCCTGAACTACATGAAAAGAGACATGGAGGAGCTCTTGGATCATGTAGCCCAGGAGGGCATGACCCTAGCCCTGAGTAGCATCTTACTGTCACTAAGAATGATACCACAGTACAAACAAAAAAACAATTGACTTCAATAATTGGCTAAGTTTCTGGTATCATTCCAAGGGGATCCACTGTCTGTCTGCCTGGGATGACATGATCGACAGACCTTGATGCTTTGCCAGAAATGGCCTGCATCTGTCACTCCTGGGATTCCATATACTGGCCAAGGCCCTTGCCACCCCCATAGTGCCTTTTTTAGGCAATGTTGAGAAGAACAAAATACCACCATAACAGCTACAAACAAATGTAGTCTGAGGGTTATGCTGCTTAACACTAGAAGTCTAAATCTCAAAATGCACTCATTCGAACTGCTCCTTAAAATAGAAAACATTGACATTTGTGCAGTAATGAAGACCTGGTTCAAGGCACCTGGAAGCACTCCTTCACTACCAGGCTGTAACTCATACCACACCTTTCGACCCAAAAATGTGGACCAATGCCCTAAAGGCAGTGGTGTGTCCATATTCATAAAGGATATGTACACCTTCAGGCTAGTAGCCCAACATAGCACAGCAGAGATTCTCCAGGTACAACTAACACTGGGTAAGACTGCAATCCAAGTTGTTGCCTGCTATAGATCCACCACCATGCCCCAAGACTCCCACTCCACATTCCTAAACACCCTTGAAAATATTAAGGTTCAACTCAACACCCTCATACTGGGTGAATTTAACTACCCCCTCCATTAACAGGGAAAACTATTCAAGCATCAACAGACTTGCTCAATGTTTCCTGGAATTCATAAATTCCAATGTCCTGGACCAGCTCATTCTTACCTCCACTAGGGGTAACAACATCATCAACCAGGTTATTACCAAGATGGGCGACCGTTGCTCTACACCAAATGTCAACTCCTCCCTGGTCAGATCTGACCACAAGCTTGTCACCATGATATCCACATCCTACCCACATCCTCGCAAAGGAAACCACTGTAAAGAAACTTTTCATAAGCCAACTTTAGACTTCTGAAAACTGAGGTGGCTAATGTTACAATGCTCATGCAAATGGAGAATAAATGCAAGACTGCTGAATCATACTCCAATGCACTGCATGAACATATAGGGAATCTGCAGACTCTAGACCCCAAGCAGTTTGGATTTGTAAAGGGTAGATCTTGTTTGCTCAACCTGGTAAACTTGTTTGAGACTGTCACCAGAGTTGTGGATGAAGACAAGGTAGTTCACACAGCTTTCCTCGAACTGGCCAAAGCCTTCAATACAATTCCCCACTCAGGAATCATAGATAAACTCACTAAATTAGGCATCAACACCTACGCCAAAAGGTGGGTTGCAAACTGGCTTACTGATAGAATTCACACAGTGAAAGTAGCGGACTCCAAGTCAGACTACCGACCAATCACGAATGGAGTCCCACAGGGATAGGCCCTGGGTCCTCTCCTGTTTGGAATTTACTTTTCTGAAATCCAGGCCAAAACCAAGGGACTCTGGCTGACCAAGTTCGCAGATGACTGCAAACTGGGAGCCATTAAAAGCTCCTCAAATGATACTGACATTGTACAGAAGGGCCTCACGGAGACTAATGACTGGTGTGAGAACCATGGCATTAAGCTCAATGCCAAAAAATTCCATCGTCATTCCTTTTGAAAAGAACACGGTACCCATTAACAACCACATCAATGGTGGTCCACTGAACACCGAAGATGTCATAAGAGATCTGGGAACACAAGTGGATAGCAACCTATCCTTAGATAATCACATTGACACTGTAGTTAGAAAATCTTTCTACATGGCACATCTCATTACAAAGGGTTTTGCCTCCAGGAAGAAAGAGGTCATTGTCTCTCTCTACTCTTCCCTCATTAGACCAATTAGTGAATACAATACCCCATTCGGCATGTACCTCACCAAGGCAGATGAAAGTGCTTGTGAATATGTTGCTGAACTGAGCGCATATTTTCATAGGTGGGTGAGTGGATGTCAGGTCACCACTTTTGAAGGGCTGGCAGACCTTTTGGTGAGGATCAAGCTCTTAGCAGTTTGCCTGAGGACATGAGGATCTGGTTAGCTGATAGACAATGTGCTACTTCAGATGAGTTGGGAAAGAAGGGAGACCTATACCTAGCAATCAGGGCACCCCTGCACAGGAAAGGGATGCCCAGTATTGCTCATGGGTCTAAAGGAACCCATGGTGGGCAGCACAGACTGCCCCAACAGAATCTGCCAGTAGCAGGGGAAGCCACTAGTCCAGGTACACGTCCAGGACCTAGGATTAAATGTTTTGAATGCAACCAGTGGGGCCATGTGGCATACAGATGTCCACAGAGGCAAGGTGAGGAACAAAAGGTGAGAGCGCCAGTAAGTGGGAAAGACAAAATGCCAATAGTAGGTTGTCTTGAGACAACAGGGGTACTGAACTACCATCCTGCAGATGTCCTGAAAGGGAAGGATTTGGATGAGGTAGTACCATGAGTTTATGCAGTTGCACGCAGTCAGGCTACGAGACAAGCATGTGGGTCTGGTAGCCTGGGAGAGACCCAGACAGACTGCATACTTGCAGCCAGGACTGCTGAGGTGGTTACTTCAGGGAGGGAGCTACTCTGTAGCAGTGAGACTGAATGTAAGCCACAGCTGCTTGTGGGTACTGATGTTCCCTTGGACAGAGTGACTGCAAAGGTAGAGGTGAGTAGTAGTACCCAGGCTGAGAGTGAGGCACCACCATCAGAAAATGCCAGACTTCCTGTGGAAGGGGAGCTGGGAAGGGTTACAAAGAGAGAGTTGAGACAGGCTCAGCTCTCAGACCCTACATTGCAAGGCCTGAGGCAGGTAGCTAGTACGGCACCTGATTCTGAATGGAAAGTGGATTCTGTATACTGGAACAAAGGGTTACTGTATAGAGAGTGGACCCCTGAGGGAGGGCTAGAAGGTGAGAGGGTACAGCAGTTGGTAGTGCCTAGAGCCTACCATCTGGCACTTCTAGCCATAGCCCATGATATTCCCTTTGCAGGTCATATGGGCATAAAACATACAAAGAGACATATTATGCAGAACTTATGTTGGCCTAGAATTTCCAGAGATGTAACAGGGTACTGCAGGACCTGTGAGCAGTGCCAAAGGGTAGGCAAAGCAGGAGACAAGATGCAAGCTCCTTTGATGCCTTTGCCTGTGATTGAGGAGCCATTTCAAAGGGTAGCTATGGATATTGTGGGGCCTCTGAGTACCCCAAGTTCCACAGGTAAAACGTATATCCTAGTGGTAGTGGAGTATGCTACATGATACCCTGAAGCAGTGGCTCTGTCCTAGAGTGAGGCAGAAAAGCTGGCAAATGCTTTGTTAGAGATTTTCAGCAGGGTAGGTTTCCCAAAAGAAATACTGACTGACAGAGGTGCCAATTTCATGTCAGACATGCTGGCTTGTCTGTGGAAGTACTGTGGAGTGAAGCACTTGAAGACCACCCCCAACCATCCCCAGACTAATGGTCTGGTTGAGAGGTTAATCTCTACAATCAAGTCCATGCTACGGGCAGACCAGTTTAAGAGGGAGTGGGACAAATACTTGCCCCATCTGCTGTTTGCTTACAGAGAGATTCCTCAGGAATTCACAGGTTTTTCATCCTTTGAGTTGCTGTACGGGCATAGGGTGAGGGGACCTCTAGATTTAATTAAAGATGAGTGGGAAGGTGAGTGTGAACCTCACAAGGACTCTGTTGTGGCATATGTCTTAAACCTCAGGACAAGGCTCAGGGAACTCATGGGCTTGGCTCAGGAGAACCTGCCAGAAGCCCAACAACAGAAAAAGGTGTGGTATGACAGGAATGCTCAAGATAGAGAGTATGCTGTGGGGCAGCAGGTGATGGTTCTCATTCCTGTCAGACACAACAAGCTGCAAGCAGTTTGGGAGGGACCCTACAAGGTGGTAATAAAGGTAAGTGATTTTAACTACATGGTGGAACTACTAGGCAGGAGGCAGGGGCAGAAATTGTACCATGTTAACATGATGAAACCTTACCATGATAGGGAGGCCCTTGTGATGAGCATTTGCAGTGGATTGCAGGAGCAGTCTGAGGGAGATCTTGTGACTGATCTCCTCAATGAGACTTGGACTTACACCTCAGTGGAAGGAGTAGCAATGTCCAGCAGCTATCCCCTACCCAGATTTGAGAAATCCGAGCAGTGTTACAGTAGTTTGGGGACATGTTCACTGGGAAACCAGGGTGCACCCACCTGGTGCAGCACCAGCTGGACACAGGACCCCAAAGGCCTATTAGGCAGGCCCCTTATAGGGTGCCTGAGAGAGTCAAACAGACTCTGAGGGAGGAGATACAGGAGATGTTGCAACTAGGGATGATTCAAGAGTCCAACAGTCCCTGGGCCTCCCCAGTGGGGCTGGTGACAAAGAAGGATGGCAGCATCAGGTTCTGTGTAGACTACAGGAAATTAAACAGCCACACAGAGTTGGATGCTTACCCCATACCTAGGACAGATGAGGTCTTAGAGCAGCTGGGTGGGGCTAAGAATCTTAGAACCCTATTGATCTTACCTAGGTTTACTGGCAGGTGCCCTTGACTCCCAATGCTAGAGAGAAGTCAGCCTTTGTGAGTCCTTTTGGCTTGTATAAGTTCACAAAGATGCCTTTTGGGAGGAAAAATGCCCCAGCGATTTTCCAGAGGCTGGTAGATCATATCCTAGCAGGAGGGTTTGCCCTTGCTTACCTGGATGATACTGCTATCTACAGCCACTCCTGGCAGGAGCACCTTCAACATGTCAAGGAGGTGCTGGGCAGTCTACAGAGGGCATGGTTGACCATTAAGCCCACCAAATGTCAGGTGGGTATGGCAGAGGTCTCCTATCTGGGACACAGAGTAGGGAGTGGTAAGATCAGATCAGAACCTGCCAAAGTAGAAGCCATTCAGGCATGGCCTGCACTTGTTACCAAAAAGCAGGTGAGGGCATTATTTGGGACAGCAGGGTACTACAGAAAGTTCATCTCCAGTTATAGTACCATAGCTGTTCCCCTCACAGACCTGACAAGGAAGAACAGGCCAGATAAGGTAGTATAGACCCCTGCATGTGAGCAGGCATTCCAGGAGCTTAAGGATATTTTGGGAGGACCCCCTGTATTAGCCAGTCCAGATTACAGCAAAGAATTTGTTGTGCAGGTGGATGCTTCGAACCATGGGATGGGGGCTGTACTTAGCCAGATTTCTTCAGAGGGAGAAGAGCACCCAGTGGTTTATCTCAGTCAAAGGCAACAACCCAGGGAGGAATGCTACGCAGCTGTAGAAAAGGAATGTCTAGCCATAGTGTGGGCACTGCAGAAATTTCAGCCATATCTGTATGGAAGAAAATTCACTGTAGTGACAGATCACAACCCCCTAATATGGTTACACAGAGCCAGTATGTTTCATGTTTCAATCTACGTGATTGGTATTTTTTACTAAACTGTACACAAGCCCATGTTCACTATAATTAGAATTTTTATTTTTTATATATACTTGTGGGTAATTACATACTGGGGGGAATTGACTCACATATTCAAGTACTTATTTTGGTTAAGAACTATGTGTAGGCTCAGTGTGTGTACCTTTTAACTACATGGTACTTCCTAATGTACTTTCTATTTATTTTTTAACTTGTATTTTTAATATTTAGGATATATTGTAAGATTGTTTGTTTTTAATGAATTTGAATGCCGCTGGTTGGGGTGGTTGGTCCGATGGTTGAAGGCAACAACACTAGTTGTTTAACGCTAAGGCGGCTTGCAAACTTACAAATGGAAAAGTCTGAAAAAAAGTTTTTTTAGATTTTTCTTTAGCAACCATTTGTGATCTAAGGGGATATTACCCAACCCTCTAATAATATATGTATAATATATCCTGTGTGCCATTTGATGTTCGTTTTATTTTGTTCAAGTTGGGCATATGTTAGTTGGGTAAAAAAACAAAAAAAGAAAACTTGAAACAAAGTTTATTAAGTTTATTAAGACGTTTCTTAAGTTTTGCCTGTTGCTGTTTTTTGTGTATTTACTGGTGGAATCATCGATCCATTACACAGAGCCAGACAGCAACATGCCAAGTTGCTAAGATGGAGCCTAGGGTTGCAAGCATGTATGTCAGTGCAGCACCACAGTGCAATTAGCAATGCCAACGCAGATGGGCTCTCAAGACAGTGAATGGGGTAAGGTATACTCAGATAGACCTAACCCGCTCAAGCAATGTTTCTCAAGGGTCACTTGAAAAACTAGCTTGAGTTCTCTGGGGGGGGGGGGTAGATGTGTGAAGATAGGTGAAGGCTGCCAGCCTAGTCAGATAGAATTTTATAGATAATTATGTCATTTATAAATATTAATATAAGCCACAGGCTTGTTCTGTTAAATGTGAAAAATGGTGTTCAATGTGGAACTGCAAAAAATGTAACAGTGCACTCTGCTGTAACAAAGCTGATAAGTCAATTATTTGATTTCAGAACTCTGAGCCGAGATGTCTAGATAAAGGCATTCTGCCTATTGTTTTGAGGCCAGAGTTAATGGCTAGAATTTGCATGTATAATTTATTTTATTGTTCTGGCTTCCTGACCAGATGCCAGATCAAGGGCTATTAACCTCTGAGAGTCTGTTAGCCTGGAAACCATAAATAAATTATGTAATCTGAAATGAATCAGTGGTACTGTGTTATCAATTTAAGGACAGAAAGAATCAGAGCATTTGTCTTGAGAACATCCAACTCACCACTCTGCCTGTGTCTATATACAAGTAGGATTTTAGAAGTGTGTTTTCTCTTAGATATAGCTAGGAAATAGGAAGATTAGACTAGTTTGTTTTTCCTGTGATGTCATAACTTTTCTGCTGTTTTATTTTAAGTATTTCTCTGTGATCTCAAACTCTTGACTAGCACTGTGTAGTAATCTTGTGTTTTTATTATTTATTATTAAATATGTTTAAACCTTTCAACTGTGGCTGTTTTGTGCAGAGATAATTTAAGCTCTAAGAGTACATTGCATGTATATTGTGATACTGTACCAAGTCACTCCAAATAAGTCTTGACTGTTCAGTTGTACTTACTATTTGGATAATAATATTGCACAGTATAATTGGACACCCTTTCATAAGGGCCTTTGAGTAGCTGATAAATATTAGCTGGGTGGTGGCAGTGATTTCTACCATATAGTCTGGATAAAAGGGGCACAGCTGGAGAACCTGTGCCAGCCTTCCCCTGGAGTGTCTGTGTGGTTGTATAAACTCTTATCTTAAAGTGTATGTGCGTGTGTGTTAGCTACTTGGGCAGGGACACAAATCACTGTTTGGACAAAGAGGATGCTGGAGGTTTTAGCTTGCCCACTAGGTTGAGATCGGGACCCTATTGCTGTGCCAGTGGGGAAGTCTTATTGGGGACCTGGAGAGAAAGGGAGAAACCAGCCCCAGACTGACTGTGATCTATGTGTGCTCTTAAAAGAAATTGCACTTTACTGTGTGTGTATTTATTATCCTTTCCCTATATGAATCACTGGTGTTAGTGGTGAGGATTGAGGCTCCTTGATTGCTGGGCTAGTGCATGGGCATCATACCTGAAACCTGCTTGTACTTTCCTCACTGTGGTATCAAAGGAAGGGAAAGACCATCCACTTTTATTTTTTAAAGGAGAACTGCACCCACAGACTCAAAAAACATGTTTGTTTCATCATGCTTTAATGCTTCCAATATTTTAACACCACTCTGGGAATCTTTACAGTTTATTTGTATATGTAATTTCAGAGTCTGACCACATGGGGTCTAGCATCTTGAAGAGATTTTGATTTTTTTCTAATTCTCCAGATATCCCACAATGCAGTGTTTGTCTTTAACACATGACATTACGCAAGCTTCTTTGTTCAAAAGCTGCTGTGACTTCATTGTTTTTACATGCATACACTGGTGTCTTTCAGTCAATCAGTTTCAACTAAGATATCCTGCTGTTCAATGACTACAGAACAGATTTCCTTAGTGCTTTTTACTGCTTCTTCTTTACAGAGATCTTAATTTGCACTCTTTTGTGATGCCTGAGTTGCTCCTTAGCTCATCTTCCCTCCCCCTTCACACTTCACCTCCCTAGCTGTCAAAGTGCTAAAGGTAATTTGACCTGTTGTTGCTTTGATTGACAGCTCACAGCAGGAGACTTGACTCATCCACTGTTTCCTAGTTCTAGCCTTTTCTTTCTGACAGTGGGGCACTTATTTTTGTCACACCATGGCCTCCTGTCATGAAATAGAGATGCATGGTTCATAGTATTTAGAAACGCAGTGTTTTCCACATCTTTCTAGTCACATTCTCAGGGCTTTCATGTTTAGCTAAAATACTCAAAGACATTTTAACAGGGCTGTAAACAGAACATTTTAATGGACCTCAGTTACTAATTTGACATGCATTTCAATGTAATAATGTAAGCTAGAGGTATCAGATGCTTTCTATAATCGAATGGTGAAAGCAGGGTACCTCTTTGGCTAGGCTTATATAGGCCCTAGGGCCAATAGCCTTGTACCTACCTATGAACTAGTACTTCAGCTGATGAAAGTCTTTTGATGCCTATGTACAAATTTTGATTACAGAAGTAACCATTATGCAAAATATAAGATTAGAAATATATGGTCTTTGGTTATTTACATACTACAGTAGGGCTGCCCCTGACTGCTCACAGCAATTTGTTACATGGCTGTAGAGCTTGTCTGTCTGCTGGAATGTATTTCTTGAGATTGCTCTACTTGAAAACTCTTACTGGCCAAGTGGTCACCATATCCTGATGGACACCCAAGTCGAAATGCACTATAAGCAAAAAGTAATCCATGTACAACAGCCCAAGAGTATCATGTTACATGCACACTTCTGCAAGACAGTATGCAGTGTCTGAAGTCATTAGTTTGTTTTGATTAAACTCTTCAGTTCTCCACATAATTATACACCATGTGTGCATTTCTCTTTATAAATATCCACTACGTCACTATTCATCGTGCATATCAAATTGTGATTTTTGTTTTCCTCTTTTCCTTTTTAATATACAAATTAACCACTTTGGGCATTGGTGAATGCTTTGATGTGACTTAATGTTATGCTCCTTCAGGCACATACTATCTGACAGTGCCTGGAATGACTAGGGAAATACTGACTTGCTCGGAATAAATGCATTACTGAATCCCAGTTCTGCCTCCAGTATAATTTGTAGCCTACCTGTACTATATAGCCATATGAAACTGTTTTCAAACATGCCCACTATTACAACTTACACTGGCAGTGTAATAATAGCCCTCACTTGCCCCTACACCTTTACCCACAAACATGCTTCTATTCCTTTACGCATTTTGTCTTTCATCGTGATTCAAATGCTTGTATATAAATTTTCTTCTATTGTGCAATTAGACATATACAAATGCTGCAAATCATACTGGATGCAAATGTGGTGCCCGTTCATTCCTGTATCAGCAACCCATTGATTATGTGAATTATCTTTCATCAGTTAAGGTGCTTGAACTGCAGAGAATGACACTGTGTTCATGGGCCATGGGTGCACTTCTGCTGACAGCCATTAACTGGCTACAGAATACATTGATGTATTAATCAAAGGTTGGGGTTATGTTATCTACTCTGTCCTTATGAGACTATGACTACTGTAGTGTCTTAATCCTTACATATCACTGCAGTAGAATTCCCAAGTTTTACATATTTTCCTGGGGGTCGCATCGATTGGTTTATGTAGCAATGCCTGATTTTATATCAAAGTTATGTTTTAATTTTTATATTCACGCGGTGCAGACTAGCAAGGAGAATTGCACCCAAAGACACAGATGACAACTGTTGACACACATGCCACACAGACGACTGGAAAACCTGCAACTCCATCTCAGAGTATTTCTACTAACTTGGCATACAAACTGGCATTGGCACAAACCTCTTAAGTAATGCAGCAATACGAGCCAGCATCCTGAAATGTTACATTACATCTGACTACTTTTGACTCTTTTTCTCCTAGGCAATAAAGATTAAATGATACATTGGTAGCTTCTGTTCTCATTTCACATCAGCCTATCACAAAAGTTTTTTTTATGGTCCGGTGAGCAATCTTGCCATAAATCTTATTAATTTTACTCAGAGTACATAACATATCACTTTGTATATAACTGGATATCTGGAATTAGACAAATCTCTATCATTACAGCACTGTTCACAAAACTGAGACCCAGTGCTCTAACTAAATCTTGGTCGTGACTGCACATGACAACCAGTTCTGAAGATACTTAGTTGCCAGTTACACATGTATTAACTTTTGCAAGTGCACTTTGCTTACCTTCTGCAAACTCAGTGCGAACCACTGCTCCAGCCTACCAGGGTGACTACATACCAGCGGATGTTTGGAGAACAGGTGTCCCAACCAGTTCAGACCTTGCACAATACCTCAGTTGAGACAGTTATTTTCCAAAAGAGTAAAAAATAACCACACAGCTGGGATGAAGCTGTCACACCAGTACACAAAGAACAGAACCAGGATAAAAACTGAGTGACAACAAACACTGCTAAGTAAAATAAACCAAAAAGCTTTTATTATAACTTATAAGTTTATTATAAGTTTAAAAAAGTCTGATGAAGTGTTGAAGATAAAGCAAAAGTGCTTATTAAGTTATAATAAAAGCTTTCTGCTTTATTTTACTTAGCCATGTTTGTTGTCAATCAGTTTTTATCCCGGTTCAGTTATTTTCCAAAGTTCAAATATGAAGCTAGGATTGTCCACATATCACCGCACCACAGATAAATCTCAGACCATGATGATTCTTGTGCAAGACCTATCAATGCAAGATAACAAGAAAACTATCAACTTCATTTGATAAATTCCTCATCAATCTTGAAGTAATAGCTATGCAACAAATATATACCACATCTCCAAGGTCATTACATCACTGTGTTGTACACAAGCTGAGTTTTGGTTACAATGTGCAATTGTGACAATTAACAATCCACTATTGTGACAAGCCTCTGTACCACTTCAAGGTAGCCAGCATCACAGAGGTCTGCCACACTCATGTCACCGCTATCATTACACACAAACATTCTCAAGCTTACACAAACACATACCATTTTTTTATTAATTCCACACCTCAGTTCTTCTGTGAATTATTAGTCTTTATCATTTAACTCAATATAACAAAACTGCAGCTGGCAAAAAAAAATCCTCTTCCAGAAACCTGTATAGTACTGTACCATTCACACAACAAGCCCTACTTAAACTGTTCCAACACAACAGTCGATATTCAAACCGTGCAACATTTCAATGTTTTACTGTCCAACACACACACCAAATTTCCAGTTTCTTGTAACTACATTTTTTCAAATTGATCATTTGACTTTGCAAAGACTGCTCACTTACCACACACTACATAATGGCCATTGTAGACTCCATGCTGTTCTCTCCATTATGTTATGGTATTGGAAAAATAATATCTACTGTTGTAATCAAAGCTTGCCACTGCTATTCTACAGACATTCCTAAACAGTTCTTTATGAAAAGGTTCGATACTTTTTCAAAATGAGTGCATCTTTTACTGATTTATCAGATACATTGAGGTGGTTCAGCACTGGCCAACACTGTCTCTACAATCATTGTTCAGTGCCACCGTTGTCAACCCTTGTAAACAATATTGCTTGCAAGACGGTAGTTAAGATGTTTCCTTCCCACACTTTGCATCAATAGTAACCTTATCCTGGAATGATTAAGCAACATTTTCCCTACACTTCAACTCACCCATTCATTTGCATGCCTTTCTTGAATAGGTTCATCAATAGTTGCACCAATCACCACCTCACACATTTAAAGACTGCAATACAACTTAACCTACCACAGTGAGAGCACACATACCATATGAGTAATATTACTTGTCAGTAAAGACCTCTTACACAGCCAAAACAGCATCTAACAAGTGGCAACAAGGATGCTCAGCTCTTGTCACACAACTGCCATATTAACTGAACAAATCGTTTACATTACAACACTGTATATGTGTACTAAACAAAGGACTAGGTAGTTGAATACCTCACTGTATATGTGTACTAAACAAAGGACTAGGTAGTTGAATACCTGTACAATCTGCACATGTTTACAGCCAGCTTAAATACATCATTACATAACACTAGGCTGAAACAATTTACATTTTTTCATATGTCACAACCAGTAATTTTCTTCCTGTACTCAATCCTATACCTATGCACTACATTTTGACAATTATTTCTACTGTTATTGCAATTACAGTCACATTCCATTTCTTCCAACAATGTATGTTGACACCATTCACCCATGTCAATCCTCATGATCCAGTTCAAACAATTGTTGACAAATGCTGAATAGGCAGTTTGTATAGTGACATTATAACATGTCTTACAATTTTTTCACATGTTCTTTCAGCACTTTCACTACAGAAAATGTCTGTGTGGTCAAGCCCGAAAATCCGAATGATACACCAACTACAGTCCACTGTAATAGTGCCGATAACAATCCCCAATGCAAACAGCAATCAAAATTAGTTGTTAACTGATAGCAATGTTCTTCAGTTGGACAAGCCTCTGATAAAGGGGGCATTGTAAAGTGACTGATTAATACATTTTATTAATGTTCAAACAAAAAACATAGGTTACACATTACAAAGTATAAGTGTATTTAACACTAGCCACCCGTATACATATATATTTTTCAAAATTATACTTTACCTTGTTATCAGATTTTATAAACACTTCAAAGCATCTTTATCAACTCTCCAAGGCCAATACTAATGTTCAACTCTTGGAAAATGCTAAATGACAAATCAGAATTACGAGACACTGCATATCCAGATTCACGTAACAGTGCTAAAATCAGATTCGGCAAGAACGGCTTATTACGGAAATAATGGACCACAGAAACCAAGTTATTTTTACATGAATCATGTTATAGAAACTTAATAATACTCACCAGTACAATATCAAAATAACATCCTCAGCATGTATGCATATAATCCTGTTCTTGCATAAAGTTAAAATACTACATCTCACATGTTACCATAAATGTGTTCATTACACACAGCACGGACTACCTGCAGTGCATTCGCACAACCAGCATATAATGAGTTCAGTATTTTTCTACTTATCATTTCTTGTTAATTTCAAGCTTGCTCTTAACAGTGAATCAAATTCATAAAAACTGACCCTTTGCCTTGCCTTGTAGCTCACTGCATAATACAATGCATATATCATTATTGTCTATATACTTAAACCTTGTTAAGGAAAGAGTTGGAAAACAATATGTAATCTTGTAAATAATGCTTGTCAGCGCATCTCTAAACACATTCCTAGAGAGGCATCTCTAAACATGTTTGACAGTTTGTCAAACAAGATGTGCTACATACAGTATTTTGCCATAATTTATATTCCAGTGCTTGGCACTGGTCTGCAACAACTGTCTCCACCACCTACTGTTCAGTAGCACTGTTATCAACCCCTGCAAATCTGCTGTGATACCTTGCAACAACACAGTTAACATTTTTACTTTCCACACTAGTCTACATCAATGGTGACCTTATCTTGCAATGATTACATAACAATTTTCCACCCTTCAACTCGCTCATTCATTTGCAAGCAGTTGTTGAATAGGTTCCACAACAGTAGTACCAACCGTTACCTTGCCCATGTATACACTCTGCTGCAGCATGATGGGACTTGGATTCTTAATGTACCACACCAGCTGCAGACATACTGTATGAATAGTACATATTACTTGTCACTAAAAAAGAAGTTATGTACTCACCATAACATTCCATGCAAGTTGTTTATCTCGCTTTCATTCTTTACTGATGGGTTCGGAGCCGATTCTCAGCTCCGACTCGGCCAACTGCAAAAGCTCAAGGTCTTCAACCAGCTTGAGGCCAACTCCCTATCCCATGATGCACCCTGATCTTCCCTCAGATCTTGTTTGCTGCCTGACCACTTAGTAGTACAGATATGCCACTCAGAGAGTTGGATAAGAGACAAAGCAACCTATACAGACCTCAAGTAGACTGGATGGGGGTTGGAGGGTGGGACGTACGAATGAAGGTGAGATGAACAACTCACGTGTAACGTTATGGTGAGTACATAACTTCTTTATGTGAAGTTGTTCTATCTCGCCGTTCATTCTTTACTGATGGGTAGCATCCCAAGCATTATCTTCTCAGGTGACTCATGGGAGTATATTCCTCAGAACTGTGGAACCAAAGGAGGTCCTGTCCCTGGAGGCCTTGCCTACTTTGTAATGAGTGATAAAGGTACGAGGTGTTGACCAGGTAGCTGCTGCACAAATAGAGTCTAATGGTAACCTTGCAGAAAAGGCTAATGAGGTTGAAATAGCTCTAGTAGAGTGGGCCTTTACTTTTTGTTGCAAGGGGGCATTTTGTGAATGATAAATGAAGGAAATGCAATCTGATAGCCATCCTGACAGGGTTACTTTTGTCGCTGAGGCACCCTCCTTTGACTCTGAAAAGGAAACAAAGAGTTGATCCATTGACCTGAACTGTTTCGTTCTGTCTAGGTAAAATCTGAGTTTTCTATGGACATCAAGTTTGTGCAGCATGTGTTCCATCCTATTTATGTATTGGGGAAAGAAAACTGGCAACTCAATAGACTGGTTAAGATTTGCCTCTGAACAAACTTTTGGTAAGAAGGACGGATTAGTTCTGAGCAAATCTCTGTCATTATGTAAAATTAGATAAGGAGGTTTGATGGTTAAGGCTTGCAGCTCAGAAATCCTCCAAGCAGAAGTAATGGCTATCAGAAAAATAGTCTTCCATGAAAGGAATTTCAAAGAACAGGACGAAGCTGGTTCGAAAGGAGGTAGTATGATTCTGGATAGAACAAAATTTAGATTCCATGGCATGACTGGAACTCTGATTGGTGCCCTCAAATGAATGGCACCTTTAAGAAAGGCTTTAGCAAGTTGATGGGACATGACATTGGAGCCTTGGAAACCAAAATGAAAGTTTGATATCGCTGCTAATTGAACTCTAATGGTAGCTGCAACCACTCCTTCATTGAACAGTTTAGTTAGGAATTCCAATATATATGGGATTGGAGCTAGATAGGAATCAACATCATTCTGAGAGGCCCATAAAGAAAATCTCTTCCATTTGCTAAGATATAACTTTCTGGTAGATGATTTATGAGAGGATGCTATAATATGTTGGGCCTCAGTTGAGAGGTTGTAAATGCTGGCTATTGTGGGAATTGGAGCAGCCAAGCTGTCAATTGGAGGGAATGAAGAGCCACCAATGAATAGGTCAACAGATCCGGAACTGGGTCCAGGATCCAGGGTTCTTCCAAAAGATGAGGCTGGAGGAAGGGAAACCAAATTTGCCAAGGCCAGTATGGGGCTATTAGTATCATGGTCCTTCCCAGTAGTTTTGCTTTCTGTAATACCTTGGGAATCAGAGGGAATGGGGAAATGCATAAAGGAGACCCAGGGGTCAATTGTGCACCAGTGCATCCCTTGGGGCTTCCCCTGGCTGGGAAATTAGAGCAAACTAGCTGCTGCATTTTGTGTTTGTTAGGGTTGCAAAAATCCTTTCTGCTACTTGTTGCTTTAGGGACCACTCGTGAGGCAGTAAGATTGCCCTGCTCAGCTTGTCTGCTATCACACTGAATTTCCCTGGGATGTGCATTGCTAATAGAAAGCACTGGAAGGAGATTGCCCACTGCCATACTCTCATGGCCTCTCGACACAGGGGTACGATTTGGTTCCTCCTTGTTTGTTGATATACCAGACCACTGACATGTTTGTTGTCCATCTGAATTGCAATTATTGTTCCCAGAGTTAGAGAGTCTTGAAAGGACTGCAACGCTAGAAGTACCACCCTCATCTCCAGGACATTTATATGCAGATGAGCCTCGAGTTTCTTCCACGTGCCTTGGGCTGTTCTTCCCTGAAAATGCCCCCCACCACCAAATCAAGGAATTGTCCGTGGTCACCGTGGCTATGGGATTGGGTAGAACGAATGGATGTCCCTGAGATACATGTCGAGACGTCAGCCACCATTGAGGGTCCTTCTTGCATAAATTCGTTATGACAATTTGATGTGACATTGGAAGTTCCTGAAAGGACCACTGAGAGAATAGGAGCCATTGTAGAATTTGCATATGCATTCATGCGAGGGGAATAGCAATGATTGCTGCTGCCATCGATCCTAGCAATTTGAGTACCATTGAGACTAGGACTTTTTTTCTTGGAAGCAGGTCTGATACTTGTTCTTGTAAGACAGAAATTCTTTCTGGAGGGAGACAATGTCATAGAAACTGTGTTTAGGTTTGCTCCTATGAAGACGGTCTGTTGCGATGGCGATAAGGCAGATTTTTCTGAGTTGATGGTAATCCCCAAATGATTGCATAGGTGTAAGGTTGTGTCCCTCGCATGAAGAAGTTGATGCTTGGTGGTGGCAGTGAGGAGCCAATCGTCTAGATATGGAAACAGCTGGAATCCCAACCATCTCAGGTGAGCAGTGACTACTGCCATACATTCGGTGAACACTCAGGGGGCTGTAGTGAGACCAAAGGGCAGAGCATGAAATTGATAATGGCTGGCTCCCAGCCGGAAGTGTAGATGATCCCTGGATGGTCTGGCCATCTTTATGTGGTAGTACGCATCCTGAAGATCTATAGAGCACATCCAATTGTCTTTCTCCAGAAAGGGAAGTATTGACTGAAGAGTGACCATCCGGAACTTCATCTTTTTCACTGACTTGTATAGTCTGCTTAGGTCCAGAATAGGTCTCCAGTCCCCTGTTTTCTTTGGAACTAAAAAGAACCTTGAGTAAGTTCCGAATCCTCTTTGGTCTGCTGGGACTGGCTGGATGACTCTTTTGTCCAGCAACCTTTGGACCTCTAAGGCTGCTTGGTCCCTGTGACTGGGTGGAACATTTGGGATTTTCTTTACTAGAGGGGTGTAGTGGCAAAGGGAATAGAGTATCCTCTGGATATTATAAAAAGTAAAAAGAGAATGCTTAAGACCAGGCACATAAAATCTTAAAATGTTTAATAAACAGAGTAGAAGGTGAGCGCTTTTGCAACTGTAAGCTGCTTCATCAGACAATCATCACAAATAACCATCAACTATTTAAATCAACATGAACCAATGGAAAAATCAGTGCAATTAAACTTGCAAAAGTTTTTTAAAGTGCTAAATCACCCTTATATCATGTCATATTCCATTGAATAAATATATTACATAGAATAACCATGGTTAATATAAATATAGAACATATAAGATACAAATAAAAATAAAAATGTAGGTATCTACCATATTGAAACATAGTATTTTGTGTGGATTACTTTGAAAGTGGTCTATTCAACAGTATGGGCTTAATGGATATTTTCTCATTAAGTCCCTTGCCCATATTAGCACGCATTCTAATAATCCAGTTCAACTCTTTTGTTTCAACCTTATTCCTCATGTCGCCCTCTCTGTGTCCCGGGGGTATAGCTTCAATAACCATAAATTTAAAAATATGTTCTTTGCCTTTCTCTATAACATGTTTTGCTAATGCATTTATTTCAGCTTGTCTAGAAATATCATACAGGTGCTCTCTTACACGATCCCTCAACCTACACGTAGTCATACCCACATAGAAAGAATGGCATACTACACAGTGTGCAAAATATACCAGATCAGTGGTATTACAATCAGTTATTAATTTGAAGTAGTGTCTTTTTAGTATCTGCATGTAAAAATTTCCAGTGGTATCGGTTGTGCGTTAGGGCTGGCAACTCGGCACGTAAAAATCCACTGCCAATCATTAGTGGACCAGAGTTCCACTGTGGCGACCCCTAACCGGGAAAAGCTGAAAGACACAACAACATCTAAGCACTTACAATAATTGCATTTTTTACATGGGAAGGTTCCATGTTCATGTTGGACCTGTCTTATTCATCTACACATATTTTGGGCCACACAGAATTCTCTTCAGGGATTTTTTATTTTTGTATGCATATCTGGGAACATCCCCCACTACCCCTTTTACATGTTCATCTGCACACAATATATTCCAATTTCTTTCATAAACATCTAAAAGTAACTTAATGTGACTAGCATAAATAACTGGCACTTTCATAACATTGTGTGTTGACTGTTTACTTTGTTCATTATTCATAGGGCTAGACAAGTAGGGTTGTCCCCCCCCCCCCCCCCTTGCTCGAAGTGTTTCTATTATTACTTTTTCTACTTCCTTTTGGGCATATCCCCTCTCTATGAAGTTATTTCCCAAACTGGACAACTCATTTTTAAACTTGTCATCATTAGCTGTAAGTCTTGATGTCTTAAGAGCCTGTCATCTCATTACATTTTTAAATACATGTTGTGGGTGCATACTGTTCCGTTGAACAAATGTATTCCTGTAGCACTCCTTTCTGAAGATTTCTGTTTCAGAATTACCTTCAGGTGTCTTGTGTATATTGACATCTAAAAAATCTATAGATGTATTCGAGCTATGAGCAGTAAATTTAAGAAAATGAGTACTACTACTGATAGAACTCAGGAATGTAGTAAGTCCTGTGGCCCCTCCATCCCACAAGAGAAAGAGGTCGTTCACAAATCTCCGATAAAAAACAATATTACTTGTATATTCCTTCAAAATATCCCGATTTTCCCACACAGCCATAGTAATGTTGGCATAGCTATTGGCACACAAAGTGCCCATACCTACACCATCAATTTGCTTACAGAGTTGTTGTTCAAATAAGATGATGTTATTCTCTAGTATCAGCTCCACTAATGGACACAATAGGTCTATAACTTTAATGGTATATGTGCCATCTTCCATCAAATACTGTTTCATAAACATAATCCCTATGTCATTAGGAATGACTGTGAAAAGGGATTGGACATCTAAAGTTACCATCAAACATTGTTTGGTGGGTGGTGTATGTTTAACATGCTCATAATATTCATTCAAAAAGTGTTTTGCGTCCTTTAGTACATATTTATTCTTTGCCAATAGGGGTTTAAGATGTTGTTCTACAAATATCGATAATGGTTCTATGCGCCATCGTTGTCCTGTGACTATAGGTCTCATTGGGGGAGTTGCATGGATGTTTATGTATCTTGGGATGTCCTTGAATTATAGGTATAACAGGTTCATGTACTATAAAATAGTTATAAAGGTCTAAGTCTATAATTCTAGACTGCAAACAGTCAAATACATTATTTCTTATAGTACCAATACAATGTTTTATCCTGTCTGCATCTTTTCATATACCTTAACGTCATTCAACATGGTATACATAGATTCCCTATAAAAGTTATAGTCCATGACTACTAACAATCCCCCCTTGTCTGCAGGGCATATAGAGATGGATTGATTATGACAATTTTTCTAACGCTATTCTTTCATTTTTAGTGAAGTTCACAAAATCCTTAGTTCTTGCTCTCTCATCATACAGTTTGTCAATGTGTTTTAAACATGCTTTCTCAAATGTTTCAACCACTTTATTACTTTTAGGTATATATGTGCTATTTTTTCTAAACACCTTTAAACCATTAGATGGTGCTATGTCTTTCCCAAATTGAATTTTCAACATTAAATTATGTGTAAATGTTTTTAACTTTATTACATTCTCTGTTAAAGTCATTCTATTAGCTGGTATAAATGTCATACCTTTATTAAGTACATTTGTTTCATTAATAGTAAGTGTCCGTTTAGATATATTCCATATTAGGGTCGATCCTGTCCTTGCCACATTTTTTTCAGAGTTAGCATATGGTCATCTTCTATTGAGGCTTTCCATTTCTGCCTGCCTCTGCTTTGTGAGCATTGCTGAAAATTTGGGATTCTGATGGGATAAGGTGTATTAATTAAGCTTCTGTCAGCATTTCCTAGTAGTAAACCATTAGTGGAGCTCGTGTGCCCAGCCTCTTGGATGTTATCCTTCTTCCTGGTTCCATTCTGTGTTGCCAAACTGTTTAATTCACTAGCATCCACTGGAGCCACAGAAATGCTAGGTAGAGAGGATGTTGTTCGGTTAATAATGTCATCAGCCATATTTCCTTCACTTGTTGTTCTTAAGGTGGAGTTTATTCCTGTGTTGCTCGTTGATAGGGATTCAATATCATTCGTTTTGCCTCCAGGACCATGATTAGTCTCTTTAGGCCATGCAAAAACATGTCCATTCACAAAATCATGCAAATCCCTTTGTGTCTTCTTTTTCTTACAAGAAAGAAGTTGAAGTTCATATGCATTAATTGTCTCTATGATGCAGTCCACCTTAATGTCAACTACATTAGGTGGATACTTTCCATACAGTTCAATTTGCTGCTGGGTTACATTATGTAGAAGCAATTCCTCTTCTGGTTTGAAAAAGTCTATTAGGAGATGCATATAATTAAAACTGGTCTCCAAGTTTAGTTGTTGCCACTTAGTTAGTAGTTCTTCTTATGTAGTACCACATGTAAGCATGTTAAGTACTTAAAGGTATTTTAAAATTATGGTAACATTAACCTAATATTAAATCAATAAGTTGAGCACAATCTTTTTTACAGAGTTTACGGACACAATTAAATTTTAAATTTTTAAAAAATTGTTCTTCTTATGTAGTACCATATGTAAGCATGTTAAGTACTCCGAGCCCATGAGGAACTATGTTTAAACTGATGCAGGCTTCAAAATAAAATCTTTGTATTTGAAGCCATTTGAATTTACGTGCATTATTTTCCAACTTATAAAGTTCCTTTTTAAAAGCTGCCACATTATATTCATTTACAGTTTCCATTTGAGCAGAAGTAATAGCAGGCTCAAAGTCTAGTAAAGGATTTTCTTTACTCAATATACAGGAGACAAGATCCCTTTGTCTCGCAATCTGGGAATTAGTCATTTCTGGTGGAGAATTAGGTTGAGAAATTATAGTAGTACCTTCAGCCATGTCACTGCACCACAAATCAACACTAAGTATATTATGGATATTATGCTTTGTACCCAGCTGTCTTTTGTTATTTTTTAGCCAGGCATCTAGGTACAAATAGAGGCTTTCCCCGACTGCTTCCAGAGATGAACAGTCGGAACTCCTCTCAGGAGCACTGATAGGGATTGCAAAACTGGTCTCTGTCACCTTGGTTCTGCGGACCCCCCCCCCCCCGTCACGTGGGTGGCATCTTCCATTATTACTCACTCCTCTGCCCCTAAAGGGGGTGTCACCATGAGTGTTTTGGAAAGATCCTTGAGACTTGTGGAACCATATCTTTCCAGCCCCCCCCCTCTTTAGGGTAAAATCTGTTAGGGGTTGAAAAACATACTCCGACGGCAGACAAGGTCTTTCCATTTTTTTCACTCCTGGTAAGAGTTTCCTTTATCTTAGGTCCAAAAAGGATGAACCATCAAAGGGGGTGTTAATGGAGGAAGACTTAAAGGGTTCCGCAAAGGAACATAAGCACATCGAGGAATGTCTCCTGAGAGCGATTCCTGTACCCACTGCCCTGCTCGATCCATCAGCTGCATAAGACAACAGATGCATGGAATAGTTCACTATCAAATTAAGACTGGAGAGCTGGGAAGTTACCTTGTCTGTAACTCCCGCAACTTCTGAATCCTGTAGGGTATCTCCTAGCTCATTCAGGAGATCCCTTTGTAACCTAGTAAAATGTGTGACGTAGTTCAGCGATTGATGAACGATGGCTGCTGAACTGAATATACACTTCCCATATCTGTCGATATTCCTAGATTCCTATTAGGAGGATGAACAGATACAGAAGTCTCCGATAATTCCTTCTTGTCTGCTGCCACCACCATAGCATCAACAGATACTCCTTTGGTAAGGTAAAGTCTGTCTTGTGGGCTAGTAATACATTTGTTAGGCCTCCTAACGACAGGCTCTGTGGTGTCTGGGGACTCCCATGCCCTTAGACTGAGTAATTCCAGCAACTCATCGAAGGGGGGAAACACCCAAGAGGTGGAGGGTTGAGATCCAAAAGCCTTCAGGACAACTGACTAATCATCAGAAGGGTTAAGGGATTTCCAGCAACCCCTCTATTTAAGAATCTCTAAGATATGTGCAAAGGAGATATCTTCTGAGGGGGACCATGGGGACCCTTCGGACTCATCCAAGTCAGTATCTGAAGTGACTGACCTCCTTTGGGGAGTCCAAATGTTTCCTCTTGCAGAGTCTCTTCCTAGGCACTTCTCCAGTGGCGGCTTCTGAAGAGATCTTGGAAGAACATGGCTCACTCAATGGAGCTTCCTGAGGCTCAGGATCTCTATGCTTCAATGGAGCATGTGATGAAGAGGCAGACACGTACTTTCAGGGAGGGAGCTGCTCGAACTGATGGAGTGGTTCTGTCATAGCCTCAAAGGCCCCTCAGTTCTGACAAGAAGAATCCCTCAGATCCAAAGAACCAATGGAAATCATCTGTGCTGGTACAGAGGGCTCCAAGCCAGAGGTTGGGGCCGAGCTCACTCGAGCCGAAGCCCCGATATGTAAAGTCAGCACTGACAAGTCGGTCCGGCTGTCCTCCCCAGACCCAACTGGTGAATGTCAGCCCCGAGATTCCTTGGTTGGTGCTGAAGGTATCAGGGCAGTTAGAGGGCCAAAAAACCTATAGAGGGTGTCAGATCCAAAGGGTCCACAGTCATCATTTCTGCACTCTCTGGCTCCAAAACATCCATGCAAGTCAGAAGAAGAACAGAAGGTGTAGGAGGAACTAAGATAAACTCCAAAGCCCCCTGGGTCAGTGCCGATAAAATTTTTGCTGTTGCCGGTATCTGTAGGAGCTTCTTCACCACACAGTTCACATCCAAATCAGGCAGTCTACTTGAGGCCCTTGAGGAATGTGACAAAGCCACAGATTGCAGTATAGGAGACTTTAAGGTAGGAGATACCGGCTCCAAGGTTGGGGACCGGCTCCTAACCATAATGACAGTCAGTTCCGAAGGCTGTGGATCCAATGTCGATGGTTTACTAGAAGCTGACTTTGATGTAGATGGAGATTTTGTCAGCTACGTCTTCTTTGAGTGTTTGTTTGGCTTATCCAACAATTCTTGAAAGGCGGATTTAAACAGACCTTTGTCCATCAACTTTCTCTTTCTCTCAAGCAACACTCTTGAGCTGAAGGAGTGGCATATAGAACAGCTTTCTTGCTGGTGAACCTCACCCAAGCAGTAAACACATTCAATATGTCCATCAGTTGTGGACATCTTTTGCCCACATCTAGGGCATTTGTTCAAGCCAGACTTGGCTTTCTCTTTCTCCTGCTAAGACATCTTCAACAGTCCAACAAAAGGAATAAGATTCACACAACACTATTCAAGCCTTGTAAAAGGAAAGGGTTTAACAAGTACACACAGAAATTATACACACTGTACAAAAAGAAGGGCTGCAATTGCACTCTAACACACCACACACAGTATACTAACACTAATAATGAAGTAGGAAAAAAAAGACCTAAAAACACGGCCACTAACTTTACTATGGAAGAAGTAAAGGTAACTATATGCTCTGTAAAAAAGAAGGGCTAAGCAACACAGTCTGATCTGATAAGGGAAGAAACTCTGTGCCCTATGAAGGGCTATAAACTATCAAACACACTATACTATGCTAGAAATTATATAGCTATATGCCCTATGGAAGGGCTAAACAACACACTCTTAGGTAAAGAATAAAGAAAAATAAAGGGCCAAAAAACACGGCCACTAATTTCTCTGTGATAAAGCTATTTTAAGAGAGATATGGAGAAGAGAAGGCCTAACAAATAAAAATGGCCTTAAAGATTAACAATGTAATCTAAATAGTCAAAGATCTAACTACAAGAACAAGCTACACACACTAACTGCTATATAAATGCTAATTTTTTGCTAAAATAACAACTATAATATTTAAAAATGATTATTCACTGGCTAGAGCTGGTGAACATCCGATCAAGTTGCAGCAGCAAACGAGATCTGAGGGAAGATCTGGGTGCATCATGGGATAGGGAGTTGGCCTTGAGCTAGTTGAAGACCTTGAGTTTTTGCAGTTGGCCGAGTTGGAGCTGACGATCGGCTCTGAACCCATCAGTAAAGAATGAACAGCGAGATAGAACTACTTCACATCACCTATTACACAGCTGTAAGTGCAGCCAACATAGAAGTGGCAATGTGCATGTTCAGCTACTGTTACACAAATGCCTTATTAACTTAACGTATGCCTTATACATTTTGACACTTTACATCTGTACTAAACCAAGCACTTGGTGTTCAAATACATCCATCTAGCCCAGACACAATTTTTCTACACAGTACTAAACTGAAACAGACAACATATTTTATATGTACTAACCAATAATTTTTTCTTTATATACACTCAATCTTATTTGCAATGGTGATGGGCAGGTTGACAGACGAGATCAGACAGGAGTCCCCGTGTACTATGATGTTTGCAGATGACATTGTGATCTGTAGTGAGAGTAGGGAACAGGTGGAGGAGACCCTGGAGAGGTGGAGATATGCTCTAGAGAGAAGAGGAATGAAGGTCAGCAGGACTAAGAATATATGTGTGTGACTGAGAGGGAAGATAGAGGAATGGTGAGGATGCAGGGAGTAGAGGTGGCAAAGGTGGGTGAGTTTAAATACTTGGGCTCAACAGTTTAGAGTAATTGTGAGTGTGGAAGAGAGGTGAGGAAGAGAGTACAGGTGGGATGGAGTGGGTGGAGAAGAGTGTCAGGAGTGATTTGTGACAGACGAGTACCAGTAAGAGTGAAAGGGAAGATCTACAAGAGGGTAGTGAGACCAGCTATGTTATATGGGTTGGAGACAGTGGCATTGACAAAAAGGCAGGCGTCAGAGCTTGACGTGGTAGAGATGAAGATGTTAAGATTTGCACTGGGTGTGACGAGGATGGACAGGATTAGAAATAAGTATATTAGAGGGTCACCCCAGGTAGAAAGGTCTGGAGACAAAGCCAGAGAGGCAAGATTACGTTGGTTTGGACATGTGCTGAGGAGGGATGCAGAGTATATTGGGAAAAAGATGCTAAGGATGAAGCTGCCAGGTAAAAGGAAAAGAGGAAGGCCTAAGATAAGTTTTATGGATGTGGTGAGAGAGGACATGCAGGTGGTTGGTGTGACAGAGCAAGATGCAGAGGACAGGAAGAAATGGAAACAGCTAATCTGCTGTGGTGATCCCTAACAGGAGCAGCCGAAAGAAGAAGATACACTCGATCTTATACACGTACGCTAAATTTATGCAATTTGTTATACTGTCACTCATGACTGTAACATCTCGCTTCATCCAAATGGATTTTGACACCACTCACTCATGTAACAGAACATGCTCCGAATCCAACCATAAATGCAGATAACTGCCGATTTCTTGCAGCTAGACAGTTAAGATAAAAAATTTCCACACTAATCATCATTTGTAGGCCTTAGCTAACACATTTCCCCTTACATCCTTACAAATATCATCTTGTCAAACCATACACAATAATACCGAATATGAACACTCAAACACACTACAAATACATAATACAGATGACGGTTATTAATCAGCTACAGTACAAAGCAGTAACCTCAATGTAACATAAAAGTGGCAGCTTGCATGCTCAGCTACTTTACCACGAAGGCCTTCTTAATTAAGACATGTATATAATTTTTACACTTCACAGGTGCACTGAACTCAGGACTAGTCTACAATCTACAAATGATTAGATCCTGCCTGGACACTAATCTTTCACAGAGTACAAAACTGTAACTAACATCTTTTACATGTACTCACCATTAATGTCTTCCTTATACAATTAAACACATGTGCAGTAGCTTTCTACGAACATTTCTACTCTCACTGCAACGACAGTCACGTTCAACTCCATACAAATGGATGTTTACCCCACTCACCCTTGTCAATCTATATGCTTTGAAGACAAATACAAATGTAGCTAACTGATGAAAAGTCCACTTGTCTATATCTCTCTCACGACTGTTTTACCTCTTTCAGCACTTACACTACAAGAAACCTCAGTAGGGTCTAGCACAGCCAGTCACACACTTAGATTACCTAGTTTCCATTTTAATAGTGCTGATACTACTACCTAATGCAAACAGCAAACAGCAAACAAAAGTGCTCCTTTGGCAACAGTGACATAATTCCATTGCACAAGCCACTGACAAAGTGTAATGAACGGAAGCATTCCTTTTTTAATTAACGTTCAAACAAATATCACATTAAATCTACTGCTTTTAGATCTTTCTGCACATTTTACTTTGGGCGACCAGTACTTGAACCCTGATTAATACCCTAAAACATTAACAGATTTTGTCAACATTTACAAACATCTTTATCAGGTATCCACATGCACTAAGACTGAACAAGTTCTGGACAATGCACAGTGAAAGCACACTATACATGCAGACTGAAATTGACATTACAGTACACAAAGCATTCTCATCAGCAACACCATGTCACAGAAAATTGTGACCATAAATCCAAACTGCCCTTGACATGAATTGTCCCATTTTTAATGTCAAGCCAACTCATGCAGCCTGTACAAATTAAAACTAAGGTCTACAGCCTTCATACAGAAATCAGGCTTCCAATAATAAGAGGTAAACACAGTCTTTCACATTTCATCACTGTTAATTGGATACTTAAACAGCACAGATTTACTTTACTGCACCCGGACATTCTTGCCACCACTCTATGATGCCAATAGCAATCTAGTTATTAAACTATTAAACTACATGTAAACTGCCAAGAGCTACAGCAACATCATTTACTGTCACACACACAGCATATACCCCTTGACATTTCATCACTATATAAATGCCACACTAAATAATAAATGCATGACTGAGGGAAATACTGCTGGCATGCTACTATACACTATCAGCCTGGTTTTTCATTACTTTTTCCAAATCTGGAAATGTGTCTTGCACCTTTGTCTTCTCTGGGCTCTCAGACCTAGCAATTTTCTTTGGCCAAGGTGGTACTGACATGGATGAAATTTCCAAAATGCCTCTTTTTGCCCTTATGACTTCCATCATCAGGTCATAAATGTAGTCAAACGTTTGCTTCTCAAATATTGGTTTTGTCACCCATTCCTGCTTGGCCTTTGGGTACACCACTCTGTATCAAAGCTCTCCTTTAGGTGATGACTTTTTGTTAGGGCATTGGACCACTGCTTGTTCAGGGTTGAGGTTTTCATAATGGTCAAGGATGGCAAGTATGATTCGTGCTTTCATTCCTGTGAAACTGAAGTGCTCAAACTTGGGGCAGTACTTGCGTAGTAATGCATGGAGCACCTCCAGGTTTCCAGTGTGGCAGAACTTCATGATGTGCTTCAAGTCTTTAAGAAAAGCAGGGTTTGAAACAATCTTCTTCAATGCAATGTGACATGCATCATCTTCTTCAAGCCACTTATTTTCATCTCCATCTATGACTGGCATCTCATGACCACAACAAGAAACCTTCTATGCACCACTCCAACTGTGCTGGTCTGTTACATGGTAGAGCAAAGACAACCTCAAACACACCCACAGGTGGACTATTTATTGTAACCCAGCTGCAGACACAAGTGATCAAATACAAAAAAAATCTATAGTAATCAGTGTACTATCATGTCCATGTCAATAGGCAACTCAAATCCAGTTCTCGGAAATACTAACTCTGGAGTCTGTGTCCCAAGACAACTGCATTGAAATGAAACATTCACCCAGTGTGTCATTATTCATAATCATTAATAAAAGACCAATATTTAGCAAACTGATCACTCACACTGTATCCAAGTACATACTACCTACTGAAAATTACCGTGAGGAAATCCAGTTAAAGGACACATGAAATCTCTCATCCCATAAAGCAGCATTATGCATTTTTACAGGGAAACCCATAGTAGTAGTCCGGGAAGGTACAGAGAAGCACCAAGCTGAAACATATTTCAGATGTGTACTGTACAGTGAATTATCTGACTGTACTCACAAGCAGATTTCATGCCGCAGTCGTACAGCAGTAGCGTTGTTACCTCACAGCAAGAGATTCTCCCGTTCGATTCTTGGCGTGGCTTGGGAGTGCCTTCTTTGTGGAGTCTGCATGTCCTCCCTGTGGTTGGGTAGCATTTGAAAGACATGCATGCGTAAATGGGTGTGCCTTCGTTGAAGGTTGGGCATCGAGCTGGCACATCGGCGTTTTGTAAAAAATCTACTGCCAATCGTTAGCGGACCGGAGTTCCGCTGTGGTGACCCCTTACCGGGAAAAAGCCGAAAGACAAACAACCGCCCCATAAGCTTAACCAGCCTGGTCTGCAAAGCTATGGAAAGAGTCATTATGGAACTCATAAACAGAGACATAGGGGACCTACAGACACTTGACCCCACCCAGTTCGGCTTTGTAAAGGGCAGATCCTGCCTTTTGAACCTGGTTGAGTTTTTCGAAACAGTCACTAGAGCCATTGATGAGGGCAAAGCAGTCCATACAGCCTACCTGGACTTGGCTAAGGCCTTCGACACAATACCCCACTCAGGCATCATAGATAAGCTCAACAGCTTAAACGTAAACCCTTATGTCACTAGATGGGTTGCAAACTGGCTAAAGGACAGAACCCATAACGTTAAAATCGCTGGAGCAATGTCAGACTCAAAGCCAGTCACAAGTGGTGTCCCACAGGGATCTGTCCTGGGACCCCTCTTGTTCGGCATTTATTTCTCAGATGTTAAAGCAAACATGGGAGGGTTGTGGCTGACAAAGTTCGCAGATGACTGCAAACTAGGCGCCATAGTCGATACACCAGTGGACACATACATCCTACAAAAAGGCCTCACAGAAATGGACAACTGGTGCCGGAGTCACGGCCTTAAACTAAATGCCAAAAAATGTATAGTCATCCCCTTTGGGAAAAACAAAGTACCCACAAATTATCACATAGACAGCAACCCACTGAGTACGGAAAAAGTAATCAGAGACCTAGGGACCCAAGTCGACAGCGACCTCTCATTTGACACCCACGTTGCCAAAGTGGTTAGAAAAACAATCTACCTTGCACACCTCATCATGAAGGGATTCACATCCAGATCCAAGGATGTCATTGTACCCCTATACTCCTCCCTCATCAGACCCATGATTGAGTACTAGGCCCAATTTGTATGTACCTCACCTGGCATTTGCAACAGCTGGAGAGACCACAAAAGTACCTCACCAAGAGGATCAAGGGTCTTCAACATATGTCTTACTCTGCCAGACTAAAGAAACTATAGCTCTATTCAGTAGCATTCTGCCTGATGTACAAGGCCATGTCCAATCAGGATCTGATGGACATGCTCCACCTCAAAAAATCCAAATCCATCAGGACCACGAGAGCTAAAGACTTAAACCTCGGCACAAGTATGAATAGGACATGCTGGAGGGATAGATTCATAACCCAGAGGCTTCCCATGCTTTGGAACAAGATCCCAGTTCGTATTAGGCAGAGCCCCTCACTGACTCTCTTCAAGAGAAATCTTGATGAGTGGATGGGAGATCGTAAGTTTACCCCAGGGGTCACATCTGTGTCACTGCTAGACAGGGGCACAGTAAACTAATTCTATTATATAAGGGGACCTTCATTGTGTCACTACTAGACAGAGGCACAATATTCTAAATTTATTCTGTACATTTTTGTACCATTTCATGGGGTGGCAAAAGCCACATCACTATGGCTAGGCTTACAAATGCCCCAGGGCAGATAGCCTAGTACTATACTATGAAACTATGAAACAACTCACAAGCAGATTTCACAAGTATGTCAATGGTAGTCTGACCCTGTACAAATGGAGCACCAACACAAATGGTACACAACTAAATCAGCCTGTGTACTGCAGTCTTTAGTGACTGATAGTAAAATCAGCTATAAAGACCCTCAACAAACAAAACAGCCAACCATCCTGAACAGTTATTTGGGTAAGGAATTGCTCTAATTGGTTATAATGTTTAACCAGTTTGGAGGTATTTTGGTCTTTAATGAAGATGCATACACTTCCATCATCATCATCAGCCCCCTTTTCCCCATTCTTTCTACGTGGGGTTGGGATATCATGTTAACTGTCACCAACTCTCTTGATTCAGTGCCTCTCTCCTGCCTTCTTCAACACTCATGCCTGACTGTCGCAGATCTTCTTTCACACAATCCATCCACCTCTTTGCTGGATGTCTTCGCTTCCTCTTACCTTCTTCCTCTCTGTCCCAAATATTCCTCACCAAATTGTCTTCTGCTTTTCTACACATGTGCCCAAACCACCATAATCTGTTTTCTTTGATCTTTTCTGCAATTGGAGCTACTTTGGCTTCTGCTCTTATGTCCTCATTTCTTCATCTGTCCCACACTGTGCATCCTATCACCTTTCTCAGGCACTTCATTTCTATCACCTGTAGCTTCTTCAACTGTTCTGCCTTTACTGCCCAGGTTTCTGTACCATACAGTAGCACTGGTTGAACCACTGTCTTGTACATCTTACTTTTCAGCTTCTTTGGCATTCTTCTGTCATAGACTACCTCTGATACTCTATACCAGTTGGCTGCAGCCCCTCTGATTCTAGCGTTGACTACATTCAGACTACCCCTTTCCTCAGCTACTCCTCCCAGATGCTTGAAGCTGTTTACCTATTCCACTATCTTCCCTTCTATCTCTATTCTCAGCTTCTTCTCATTTCCCCAATTTTCTGCCATTACCACCGCCTTATCTATGCTTAGTTTCATCCCATGTGCCTTCAAATTTGCATTCCATTCTCTTATCCTTTGCTGAAGTTCTAGCTCAGAGTCTGCCTATACTGCCACATCATCTGCATACAGCAGCTTTGTTGATCCGTTCACTCCAACCTGTTTGCCAGTGTAGCCCATCACAAGTATTAACAGCAGTGGGCTCAGAGCTGTACCCTGATACACACCCACAGGGAACCCCTCGGAGAGACCAAACACTGTTTGTACTTGAGTCATTGGGTCCTTGTACATGGCCTGCACTAATTCTACCAATGCTTCTGGGACTTCAAACCACCGCAGTACTGCCCAGATCAGCTTTCTTGGGACCTTGTCATATGCTTTCTCCAAGTTTAGGAATGCCCAGCTGGATTGTTTCCTCATCTCTAGCTTCTTCTCAAAATATCTGTCTCAATGCAAACATCAGGTCAATTGTGCTGCATCCTGATCTGAATCCAAACTACTCATTCCCCCATCTTACATTCTTCTACTCTGCATATCTGTTTATCAATTGCCCTCTCCAGAACATTCATGCAATGTGATAGGAGTTTGAAGCCACAGTTGTGGATGTCCCCTTTGTTCTTGTACACTGGCATAAGTATGCTTATTCTCCAGTCATCTGGGATACACCTTTCTCTCCACACTGCTATTAGTACACTCAGGAGGCATTTCTCCCTTATCTCACCCAGCATTTTTATTATATCTGCTGTGACCGCATCTGAGCCTGTTGCTTTCCCCGACTTCATCTTCCTTAGTGCTGTTCTTACTTCTTCTAGGGTGGGCTCCTCCTCTTCTCTCATTGTAGGCTGTTTCTGGGGCAGTACAGCTTCCGTGGGGTTTTCTTCATTCAGAACCTGCCGGAAATACTCCTTCCATCTGCCTTTGATGTCCTCTGGGCTGGTGAGCAGGTTGTTGCTAGCATCCCTTATGAAGGGTGTCTGACCATCTTCTTTAAATTTGTTTTTGCCTTGCAACCTGATATAGTTTCTTTGTGCCACTTACTGAGTCACTTTCCAGAAGTTGTTAAGAGTGCCTCCGATGCCCTATTCTTTGCTATTGCAACTTCTTTCTTAGCTTCTTTGTTAGCCAGTTTATTTCTTGTTCAGTTTGAGATCTGAACTTTTGGAAGTCATTGTAGCCTGGCATGGCCAGTGTGTCGTGTGCGGCCTTGAACATGTGTCAATGACTGGGCAGACATCAGCATCTTCCTAGGTGAGGACTTTAGTGTCCGATTTAGACTCCTAGCATTATGGGGGATAGCCTTAATATGTCTTGCATGTTTTTTTTTGTTTGTTTTTTTACTGTTTTATTACCCGGTAATATTGCTGTTAAAATGTAAGGCACTATGGAGGGGGCAAGTACCTAAGGCACTAACCGAAAGCCAGGGGGTGACAGGTGATGACCTTTTCTGGCAAAGCAATGTGGGCTACAGACCATATCTTCCTAGCTTGACCAACCCAGGATCACCTTGGATAGTTGAAAGCAGTCAATTCTGGCTTATCTTGAGGCCTCTTTCTGGGTGAGTGTAATATGCTGATTATAGCTGGGGACAGACTTGCATGCGAGACATTAGAGAGTTCAGTCCTGTAACTTCTTATACTGCAGTGAAGGAACATCACAAACCTTTCACTCCAACAAGGACTATGACAGAGTCATAACAGTAGAGGTTGTTAAGCGACTAGAGTGCATGCATCATTTGATGGATCCTGTAACCTGACAGTCAGCTAACCATTACCTGCTTGTCTAGCCTGATGCAGTGGACAGTTGTGTGTCTCAGTATTTAGCTGCCCATGACCAGGACATTTGTTGGTGCGGTGTCTTGAATTAGGGACTTATTGGTGGAGTCACTATTTAAATATGTGTCTGTGTTTAGAGGATTCTATTGGGATTGCAGTAAATGCAATAGGTTTGTGCAGGGGAGGTATCTGAACTTTCTCACATATAAAGTTAATGTTCCACCTCTACATTTAGTGAACTTCTATATTCTTTAAAACCTATCGCAATAAGTGTATGAGGAGCCACACAATTACCTCTCATTACCTAGCTTCTCAGTCGTCGTTGGATTTCAACAGTTTGAGAACTGCACTTATGAGGGTTGACTGCAAACATGAAGGATAACAGAGAATGCCAGTTTTAATTAGGTAGCCATAAATACATATGGCTTTAGTCTCTGCAATGTTACTAGTGCAACAGTTTCATGAAAAGAAGAAAGCAAGAAACACTAATTCAGAACGGAATACAAGTGCAGACAGTGGCGAAAAAACCTCAGATGCATCTTCCCAAGTCCAACAAAAGAAAAACAAGGAAATGAAAACGGTGCTCTTCATGCAGTTTCATTACTATAAAAATGAATTTGACATAGGTATTGGATATTTTCATGGGAAAAAATTACAGCATAACATATCAGACAATGGCAGTCAAACGAGTTCCACATTTGCTGTGATCATACACTGGCTAAAAATAAATAAAAGACCAATACAACACTGCCAGTGAACTAATGAACAAATAATAAACTCTCAACTTTAGCAACAAAACACTGTTCACGTAATTTGTTTAGTCATAGGTGAAAAAATATACAGACCTACTATTACACCAGCAACCAGCATACATCTACTGGCCTAAATTTTAAAGAATGTCCTAATTTTTGGCTCATATCTTTGGTCTGTTATTTTAGGAAATCGCTACCAAGATATGAGGCTTGAAGTCAATAAATGACATGCATTTCAGTATCAGGCTTCAAATACTTCAGGTAATGTATTTAAAACCCTTTTACTATAGTAATTTGCTAAGTGTATGAGAGCAATATTTTAAATAGTCCCTATTTTGGGGGGGGGGTTTGGCCTTATAAACATTTCTTGCACTAAAATGTGTAGCAGTACACTAAATTCCCAGTGATCCATTCTTGCTGGGACCAGACCTTAGGATGCATAGACAAATGGCTGTTCAGTCAGTAAAAGCACATAAAGTAGCATTAACAGGTTTAAAATCCGGTAGACTGACAGCATTTGTGATGGAATGCATTTATTCAGTGCAAAACAGACATGGCTGCCAGTACTTAGTCTGGAGGAAGCAGAAGTGTTGCTGTTCTATTTGTGGCTCTAGCCACACCACCAATTTGATGGCTGGTTAAAGTGGAGTCCAGTTAAATGAACGTCAGATAAGAGGGGGTCTAGTATATACTAGGCAGCTGCATGAAATACTGGCACCATGTTTACACAGTCTGCAATCTGGCAACTAGCTGTATTACTTTACTTTTTTAGGTTACATGGCTCTTCCATACTTGACTGTAAATGCATATTACTTCAGTCCTACTGTATACTCTTTATGGAATAAAATGTCCTCTGTATAACTTATGCATATATTCCATTCCGAATATAAATAATAATCCCACCCCAAGAAACAGGACTTGATCAAGCCTGAAAAGTATTTTCAGCCCCACACTTTGTGTTGGTCAACAAAGGATAACTGAATCACTTTGCTACAAATCATGAGTAGAAAAGGCAGTGTTGGTAAAGCTAGGGTATTACGAATATATTCCTGCCAGCATGAGAACATGATAGAAATTCTAATAGTGCTGTAGCAGTGCCCCAGAGCCAGCCACATGAGAAATGAAAGAGTGCCTCAGAGAAAGCCCTGCTCTGGGAAAGTAAAAGGAAATGTCACAATACTCTGCTTTAATACCGCCAAAGGATACACAGGGAGAGAATCAGATATACTCTCTCTCTCTGGCTGGGAGTAACAGCAGCTTCTGTCAGCTTCAGTCATTAGGCACTCCTTAAAAGATGGGTTGTATACTTCCACAGCTATGTGATTTACACTGGTCTAAGACAGCATGACAGTGTAAGAAATCCTCCAGTACTAAATATGAGTGATCGTCCAGACTTCATGTTCTGCAGCTTTATAAGCAATTGCAATTGTCTGTGTATTTCTTACTGTCCTATCAACCTCTATTTAAATTAGTCAATGTCTGCTCACAAGTCATTCCACTAATCACTTCCTGCATCCCAGTTCATCACGTCTCTTAGCAGGGAAGGTACTCCATTTCTATGAATAAAGCAACCCTGTTGTAAAAGTGCTCAGATGCACTATGATACTGGTATAGAGGCCAGGGGACTATTGTGGCCCACTGTTTAGTATTGTCTGGGTCATGCACATGCATGGGAAGCTAGTTTGAGTCCACCCACTACTAATCAAGACACTGCAAACACACACATGTAAGATTTGTGACAGTGGTCCTTTATGCCACAGACACATTTATTCAACATCTGCAGCTCTCTGCCCTTTTCAAATATCACAGATAGCCAGTGCCAACTTCAGCTGACATCTTGCATTGATTGCACCCAGAACACTGGCCAGAAGTGTTTCATTACACTGGCTGGGAATACAAGTTTCTGCCAAAACGACACCATTGGGTACTGCTTAACATCATAGTCTAAGGTCCAGCCTCGACACAGCTGAATGGAAAACTGCCACCGTTATCCCCTTGCACAAAGGTGGCACTTCAACTGACCCTGGAAACTGTAGGCTTATTACCCTGACTAGCCTTATCTTGAAAGCTATGGACAGAATCATTATGGACCCTATCAACACAAATATATGTACTCATCAAGCATTTCACCATACTCATTTAGTTTTGTGAAAGGGAGATCATGCCTGGTGAAATTGGTGGACTTCGATGCTATCCCTAAAGCCCTGGATGAGGGGAGATCTTTCAATACACACTACCCAGACTTAGCCAAGGTGACAGATTCCCCCCACCCATGCAGGACTGACAAACTCACACAGATAATTATCAACCATCATATAGCTGGATGGGTTGCTACCTATCACTAATTGAATCCATACTGTTAAAATAGGTGATTCCAGTTTGAACAAACCTGTATCCAGTGGTTCCACTGGGATCAGTCCTGGTATCTCTACTGTTTGGAATCTATTTCTCCAAATTACAAATAAAAAATAAAAGTTTGAGGCAGCCAAACTTTGCTGATGACTGCAAACTTGCAGCTTTTATAGAATCTCCACATTATGTCAACACCACACAAGAGGGTCTTACACAAACAAATGATTGGTGAAAAAGTCATGGCCCTAAAATCAATGACAAGAATTTATCATCCGTTTTGGAAAGAGTGATGTTGCTGCTACCTACCACTTCAATAGCAGCACCCTAAGTATGTACTTAGTGGTGAGAGACCTGGGCACACAGGTAGACAGAAACCTTACCTTTGATCACCATGTCTCCACACTGGAAAGAAAGGCATTCTATATTGCTTATCTCATTAGTAAAAGCATTTCCTTCAGAAAAATGGAAGTTAGAAACTCCCAGTACTCTTCCCTCATCAGGCTAATAATTGAGTAGTATGCGCCTTTCGATATGTACCCTTCCAAGCACCTGCAGCAATTGGAGAGACCACAAATGTTCCTGCCAAGGAAAACTGACGGTTTTCAGCATCTGTCCTATGGTAATCGTCTGACATCACTGTCACTTTACTCTGTTTCATATAAAGTACTCAGAGGCGATCTCTGCCAGGAATACAAGGATCTCTGACCATACCTTTTTGGAAATCCTGCATATCTGAAATTGAAATGGTACACGGGTTGTTTGCTCTAAATATCTTAAGCTGGTATGTGACATTAATAGAACCGGCTGGAGGGACAGGTTTGCCTCCCAGAGTGTACTGCACCTTTGGAACAGACTGCCACTTCATGTCAAACATAGCACGTCACTGGCCCTGGTTCAACACAATCTGGACATTTGGATGGGTAACCCTATATTCATACAGGTGGTTGCACCTGTGTCCTTCTATGATAGGAGATATAGATGCTGATTTGGAAACAAGGGTCAAACTTGCGTAGGCTTGTATGGGCACTAGGGCCCTTAGATTATTAATTCCCTATTAACCTTTGATCCTATTGTGTAACAAAAATCATCCTCTACTCACCACTGTCAAAAACAGTGTAGTAGGTTTGAGATTGACCTCCTCAAAGTAGCTTGGTTTACCCTTTATATCAGTTCTTGGTACATCTGATGTCATCCTTTCGGTGCCTGGGATCTCATCCCATTATGGCATTAACCAAAGCTCCTGACCACAGTAGGTTTGTCCTTGTCCCTCATCCTTGCCAAAGCAATAAACAGATTCCTCATTATGACTTGGATCCCACTTCTTTGCCACAGTCCAATGCAATTCTTACATTACTGCTGCAACCGCACACAATCCACTGAATAAGCTTTCAAACCATATTGTCCTCATTCAAGAATAACCCAGAATACTTGAAACCCAACCAATGATGTTGCTGCTCTCAGCCAGCAGACAGTGGTCCATTAATTTGTACGACAGAACCATGATTGGGTTACTGATGGGTACATTACCATGAGTAGGTTGCTGCTGTAGCAGCAAAAAAGAAATGCCACAAAGATTTTAGAGCAGTTGGTGTACATGGCCACCAAAGTATGAGTGATGGCTTCTCCAACTGATATGCAGCATATGTGGTAGTTACATTTAGAATAATTAATGCAGGAGATATCTGCACTGTGGCTGTTGATGGCTCCATGAATGTAAAGATAACACAACTGCTAGGTACGTATACACCTTATATATTACAGAAATGCACTGTGGCTGCTGAGGTCATGACTGCATGTAGGCGTACACCTAATTTATATGACTGACAACTTTTCAAATGCCCAAAGTGGGAGATTTTTATAGATAAATGAGATTTTTCAGGACAGAAACATACCCATGGACAGCACAAAGGACACAAGCCAATTTTTGCCAAAAACTATGCTTGCAGCATATTCTTGTGCTATTTTAGTAGCTTATCCAAGGTATTTGTAACATTTCAGTGTTTCACATACAAAAATAAGGTATATATGCAAATACTACAGAAAGCTTATGAAAAAGTTTTTATCCAAGAATCCTAGAACATTAGGCATATCAAACAAGTGGAATGTCCACATAGGTTCCTCACTAAAATAATACAGGGTTTGAGTAAAATGCCCTATGCTAACCTTGTTGAGGCTCTATCCCTGTATTCTGTCTCCTGCAGGCCGTTGAGGGGAGATCTATGCTTGACATACAGGGCATTGTCATACCCCACTCTGATGGACCTCCTCCACATCCGCAAAACAAACAGCACCAGAATTACCCATTCTAATGACTTAAAACTCTGCCTGTGATCTAAACAGAACCTGCTGGAGAGACTGATATGTATCCCAGAGATTACCCTGACTCTGGAACAGGCTTCCCAGCCATGTGAAGCAGAGTTCCTCCCTAACCCAATTCAAGTCCAGCTTGGACAATTGGATGGGGAACAGGAAATTCATCCCTAATTTGGCACCTATGTCTCTAATGGACACAGGCAACCTGTAAATGGTTCATCTCCCAATCCCCTGCTTACACTTATCAAGGGTATCAGAACTTGTCATAGATTTGGGATGCATGGCTAGGCTTAAAAAGGCCCTTGTTGTCGTTAGCCTAGTAAACTCCTATGAACCTGTTGTTAGTTTATTTTCAAGGACTCAACTACAGAAACAGGAACAGTCAGTCACCCTACTACTTCAGTCTCCAAATGATGGCTCCACGGACGGACCAATAAAATGAATGTTAATTAAAGTTCTGCACAAGTACAGCAATGTACTGTAGCCCATGGGGTGTTTAATGCATAAATACACACACCAAACGAGTGCCACCTTCAGGCTCAGTGTGACATATTTGTGTAAGCTGCCTAGATATTGCACAGAGAGACAGTGGTTAGAGTGATACAGTACTACTTATCAAAAACCTACATAATTCATAGTTCTGAGCATAAAGAGCAAGCCACAAGTGTGCAGGAGGGGGGACATCTACAGCCATCTGTGCCCTGACATGCTAAAGAAATAAAGAGGATAGCCCTATTAAAACAGAATTTGTTAATTCATCATTTTAAAAGGCCATTGCAGGGGAAGGAATAACACTGTAGCCGTCTATAAAAGCAGCAGCCCTGTGTCATTCTTCCATAGTTCATGGAGCTTTATATCTTGTGTGCCTTTACCGTCACAGGCAACACCAGTACCCTATTACATTATGAGACAGACTGTGTCACACTTTCACTTGCAGTGTGCGAAAATAAGACAGACCACACACATAACAGAAACTGACTATACAAGGAAATTCAATACACAAATTCAGTTCAGTTTGTATCAAAAGTGTAGACAGCATGCAAAACAAGATTCCACATAATGTTATTGTTTCTTCTTTTTGTTCAAAGCACCAAGCAGTTGCAGGATACCAAGAGCCCACACACTTTATGATTAGCCTGAAACCTTTCAATAAATTAAGATTAGACTCCTACTCTGGCTAAACTCACAAAGGATTTCTGTTTTTTTCTGTAATTCCTTTACCCTCTTCCCATATGACAATAGATACAAAAGGCAAAAAAGCTGTTACACAGTCCACGTTTGTCTACTTCATATGTCCTGCATGTCCTCAACCAGCACATTCAACAGCTACACAACCTCCAATGCAAAAGTATACAGTGTTAACTAGCACTTTCATGTTGTGTTAAGAACAAGTCTGTGCATTCCCCCTAAACCAAATGGCTTTGTTTTACAGCAGTACCTTCCTGGTTATTGCATGCAGAAATCAGTGTGGGCAAAGTGATTGATATGCCTAGTAGCTGTGATGTAATATGCAAATGATGCATGACTGACATGCCATGCAGATTTGCCTGAGACATCACGCAAACAATACTTGTTGAATGTTGTTGTTGTCTTTTGGCTTTTCCCAGTTAGGGGTCACCACAGCGGTACTCCGGTACGCTAATGATTGGCAGTAGATTTTCATGAATGCCGATGTGCCAGCTCGAAGTTCAACCTTCAACAAAGGCATGCCCATTTACGCATGTCTTTTGAACGCCCACCCAACCGTGGGGAGGACATGCAGACTCCACACAAAAGGCACTCCCCGCACTCCAGCCGAGAAACAAATGGGAGAACCTCTTGCTGTGAGGCAACAACGCTACCGCTGTACCACCGCGGTGTGGTGAAATCACTCCTCTGCATGCAAGTTGTGGTTGTTCCTGAGACAGTCTGCCTCCAGAGTTACTAAATAAAATCGGCCAAGAGAGTCCATAAAGTACCAGACTGTGCACTTTCTCCCTCATTACACCCAATTAGAAGCTATGCAACTTGGTTCTACAAAGTACCTGCCCAGTATCCCTACCTCTGCTTACCCCATTCCAGCTAATGTTTCAAGCCTGGACACACATTTAGCAAATGTTACTTTAAGATCACAATAAATGTTTATATGTACTTCTGCTGGATAACCAAAAACACTGGATCTGAATTCTCTGTTCACACCCAGAAGTATATGAACTTGACAGCAAGCACCTGCAGCACACAATAGTTTTTACTTTATTCGCCTCACCACGCATGACTGCATGAATGCCATGAGCATGCATTAAACCTGCAAACATCAATGTCATGTGCATAAAGCTCTCTGCACACCAGTGGTAGGTAGACATGCAGCACATTCAAAAGATATATCATGCAAATAAGCTAAAAGTATAATTAAGCAATGTCTTATAAATCCAATGAAGTCAGCAACATGTGTTTCTGCCAGTTTCAACATCTGTTCCTTTCAAATATTGAATTAATCATCTTTATAGTTAGCAAAACCAAAGTAACAAGAATAGCAACTTTTGCAAGAAGTGAGTCGTCTCCTGCAGTAGTCTAGAAAGAAATTATAAAACATTATTTCTCGTAGTTTTGCACAGAAAACAGAATAAAAGCCACCTTGCAACATGGAAGATAGTACATCTCAAGAACTGTAATCAAGTGCTTTAGGATCTAGTAAGCACCACTGATGAATTTGTGTTGCAGAAACACAGCAAAACCACCAAAATAGACTGTACTTTTGGTAATGATGTCAATGCACCTCAGCATTCTGCTCAAAGATACATACCTCAAAGACTGCATTTAATATAAACTAAGAGAAGAAAGCTATTTCTGATTTGCCCAGTTTCAGACTGTGTTCACAGACTCAAAATGTGTACAATTCCATCTGACGAGTTTTACAGCCATTATTTCTTAGTTCAGAGGTCACACAAGCTGCCTCATACTAAAGCCATGTCAGCGAAGAACAAAGAAATAAACATAAGTGACCTTTAAACCAGTCATAGTGTTTGTGATTGCACCCATACAAACTACTGCACTGCAGTGCCAACACTGATTATCAGTATAGCTGGAAAAGAAGCCTTCACAAATATTTTCTTAGTCAATCTTTCTGGCAACATTCATTCAATATCTGCTTACCACATGCTGTCAATCCAGGATTAATACTCACGCAGATGAACTAAACAACATGTTTACCGAATGTTATAGAAAAAAAAAACTTTTCCTGTTTTTTTTTTTTTATGGGGTTTGGGCAGACCTTGCTACTGTTATAAACCAAAGCCAAGCAAATAAATCTCTGATGACTGCAATTTTCTCAATAAGCACACAGGTAAAACAGAAAACAATGCACATCTCCACATAAGGTCATAGCTACTAAATTTTAATTCCTAGGTAAGGTAAAAAAAAATATACGAGAACTGCGCAGGAAGTAACATGGTACAGCAGTTATAGAGGCAGGTCAGAAGGCTTGCAAAGTAAACTTTTATCTTTGCAATCATTCATACAATGCTTCTTTTCTTTCTCCTTTGTCATATATTAAAAGGAGGTGAAAATTTTATTCCACTCTGTCCGGAACAAGCCTTTTTTATAGCCTGCCCTTTTCATCCCTTACCCCAGCCTACAGTGTCAACATTCTCTCTAGTAGCACCACATGGGACTCCTTAGAATGTAGCAGCTGCTGGATTCATTGCGAGCAATAAACCAGTGCTGCGGAACTGTAAGTTTGCAGTGGCTATACACTTAAGACACACAAATGCGATGTTACATAACACACAATAACTACTTGCCGCACATTTCCCACCTTTTGTCATACCCAAAGTTTTACAGGACTAACAATACCCAATACCAGCGCTCCAGTTACCAGCAATGTAATCCTCTAAACAATTTTTTTGCAAAGCCATAAAGCAGGATTCTGGCAAAAACACTCGCAGCTTGTGCAGATCCACATTTCCAGCTAAAGTAAAAAAAACTCAACAGCTATTCCAAAAAGCGGATTAGAGCACGTGGTACGACAAACAAACAACAATGAGAATGTGGAATATAATACAACCTCAGCTGCAGCATAGAAGAAAATGCATTATGTACAACAGAAAAACCCCCACAATGTCTCTGAAAGCATAGAATGTGGAATATAATACAACCTCAGCTGCAGCATAGAAGAAAATGCATTATGTACAACAGAAAACCCCCCACAATGTCTCTGAAAGCATGAGCATATCGCTCAACTTCTTAAAGCACTTAATTTACATAAAGGAGTCACCGGTAGTGAAGCAGATGCCCAGACATACAGCAATTGAAAAACATTGTTGACCAGCTAAGATAAAAAGCATGCTTCATGTATACATTAGGTACACTCATACCATGTGCTTTTCTACATTTACCTTTTCTGTAAACAAAAGTCTAAAAAGCAATTATAAAACATGGATTGTAGCAAATGGTGCGAGTGTAGGCACGTACAGATAAATGGCCTGAACGCACGAGCTTACTTCTCAACCCCCTTAATGAAACAAATCATGAAAAAAACATTTATAGGAGCCATAGTCTAGTCCCCAAATGATCTGGACATCCTACAGAAGAGCCTCACTGAGACAGATGCCTGGTGACAGAGCCATGGCCTCAACCTAATGCCAAAAAGTGCAATGTCTTTGGTAAAACTCTGTACCCATAAACTACCACATAGGCGGCAGTCTACTTAATGCCGAATGTGTGATAAGAGACCTTGGGACTCAGGTGGACAGTAGTCTCTCCTTTGACAATCACATAGCTACAGTAGTCAGGAAATCCTTCTACATGGCACACCTCATCACAAAAGGGTTCTTATCCAGGAAAAAAAGAGGTCATCGTTCCCCTCTACCCGACACTCATTAGATCCATTATAATGTACCTCACAAGACATCTGCAGCATCTAGAAAGCCCACAGAAGTACCTCACAAAGAGGATTACTGGCCTCAAACAGATGCCCTACACTGACCATCTCAAAAAACTCCAGCTTTACTCCATAGCATATCGCCTACTCCGATGTGATCTCTGCCTAACATATAAAGCTATGTCAAACCCAGAGCTGTTGGACATGCTACACCTAAAGAAATCCCAATCCCTCTGAACTACATTCTCTAGGGACAGAAACCTTGTCACCACAATAAACAGGACATGCTGGAGGGATAGATTCCTGTCCCAGAGCCTTCCCATACTCTGGAACAAGCTACCCGTCTATGTCAAGCAAAATTCCTCATTAGTAAAACAGCAAGATGTAGCCGATGCCAATGAGGAGATGAAAGCAAACCCAAAATTGTTGAAATTAGTTTCTTGTAATACTGGAACAACCCAACGAAAGCCACCACACGTTCCTTCAGCAAAAACTTCTTTATTGACCTAGGTTTCGTCCATACGAACTTCTTCAGAATACATACTACTGTTTCAACCCAAGATATTTATACAATACTACATATTGAATAATTGCTTAATTGATATCCTTAATTTACAATGATGAATTCTTAAAAGGGAAATGGCTCATTCAAGAACATTTCAAAATTCCTCATTAGCACTCTTGAAGAAAAATCTTGATGAGTGGATGGGAAATAGGAAATACACCCTGTGAATCACTTCTATGGCTCTGTTCGACAGGGGCACAGGAAAATAACTTTCGTGGGTGGCGTAAGTCAGGGAACCTTGTTGGCTAGACTTACTTAGGCCCTTGGGCTGATAGCCTGGTACCTACCTATGAATCTATAGTGGGAGAGACACCCAAAATCAGAGACATTGACTACTTATTGCTAGCAAACTTAGAACCATCAAATAATGACTGCTTTTGCATTTACATGGCATCACAGAATTCCGCGAAGTGCGGAAAAAATAAGTCAACAATTCTCAAAGCTCTGCCCATAACGTTTTTTAAAGCCCACAGAAATAACAGGACTTTGTCTGATCATCTGTGTAGTTTATTTGAATCAGCACGCAAACTGTATGGATTGCATAGGTTACATACAAAATCCATTCCAATAAGTTTATGAAGAGAAATAACATCTCACTTTGCTATGAGAGAAAGCATGCTTCTTTGGAGATGACAGGTCTACTCGTACCATGTGCTTTGCTGCTGCTTCTTTCACACTGAAATATTCAAAAACAATTGGGAAAAGGAGATTGCTGCACATTGTGCTAGTAGACCTGGAAGAACCAGGAAACGCTCTCCCTCATAGCAAATAATGTATCTCAACAAACAACTTTTAATAAAGTGCAGTGGTGCAAATCAGTAAACCAAATGACTACAAATATAAAAGAGCAGATGTGCATTAACATCCTACAGTGTGCAATGACAGAGAAAATGAGCAACCACATGAATAAACTGCACAAAGAGTCAGTAAATTGGCTTGATATACAACCGACTATATCAGACAACTTTAAAATGTTATTTCAGACTTTAAGAGGAGAGAGAAAGTGTGCTACCCAAGGGAGATGCCAGTCGTAACATGCGCTTTGTGTTTTTAATGTAAAACTTAAGGCACGAAATAACTACAAAAAAATAACTGAAGCACATGGTACCAGTGGGACCCTCCAAAAAAAGGCACATGCTCTCTCCTTGCAAAATTATAGAATTGCATGTGGCTAAGGAAAAAGTGGTGGCCTCAAGAATTCATGGCTAAGAAATGTGTAAAAGCATGGGCGACATGTTGAAAGCAAACTTACAAGAAAAGTTATAAAACTCACCTTAACCAAATAGAAGAAGGCAGGAGAAGATGTAGGCTGAATCTATCAAATGTTCCTGATAGTCTGTCAATACAATACAGTCGGGCAGGATACAGTTCCAAAGAAAGGGAGTTCCACACAACAGCTACTGATTTTTAACAGCTTAATGGAGTGGGCTGGACAACACAGCTTTGACATCACAACATGGGTGTTTCACTGCTTACTTTTAAATAACATGCAAATATGGCAGTGCAAACATCAGTCTGTGGGAGAGAACTCCCCGATAACTACTGCAGATTCACAGCAGTCCTGACATCAGCATTTAAGAGCCAGAAGAAAGTTTTTCATTGGCGCAATAGCTTGTTTTTAAAAGTGAAACTAAAATAGTATGGAAAGATGGTGTGCTTAGGAGGAAATACAGTAGATTGCAAATTTTTTTTAAAGCTGCAATGCACATTTCTTTAGGCAGGGTCACATAACAGGGATGAAAAGAGCGAGCATGTTGAGCATTCTGAATTAATATCCTGTTGTTGTCCTTTAAGATTAACTTCTCACATAAGTTGCAGAGGAATGCTTCTGCACCTGCATAACATACCACAGACACAGAGACATTTGTAGTCAGGAGCTCAGGCTGCTGCAAACAATGCAAAGAGGTGTGAAACTGTTTCTCATTATCTTTATTGCAGACAGGAAGAGAACTTGCACTGACTCACAACAGCTTCCAATGTAGCCATGCCTTTCAGAGCAAAACAGAGCAATTAAATCAGCCAATGGTTCAAAAGTAGTTGTTACCTCTTTTGTCAAATTTTCATAAGCAGCATCACAGTACTTAAATGCTAAACTTTAAATGTCTGTTGTTTATACTACTTTACATTTTAAGATGACTTAAATGCATTATCAAAGATGTCTGTGACATTTAGAGAAAAGTCAAAAAATATTTTTTTTCATGTAATTCTTGTAAAGTATCACCACATTTATCAAAGTGTAGGGGAGCGGCTATCAATTCATCTTGGACTACAAAAAGATACTTTGAACAAAGGCCTGCAATTTAGCAATTGTTTTGGTTGCAGCTGTATAATTCCTTAGTATACTATAAAACAAGCCCCGAGACACACAAATGAGGGCTATTCAAGAAATACAAGAAGCAGACCTGTTACAGACAGTATATAGGATGACAGTGACTGACGCTAATCCCATTTTACATGTCAATGGAATGGGAATACACCACTACTTCCTTATGTCTAGCATAACTCATATAAAGCAGACTTGAAATGGATTATGAAAAAGGGAAAGGATTGAAGAAAAATAAGATCACGCTGATATGTCAAGCCCCACTGACAGCCATTTTGCAGAAAATTTATTAAAATTCTAGAAGACGCAGTCAGAGTGATTTTGAGATGTTAAAATAACTCAGAAAACAAAGAGAGATTTTTTTAGTTTTAAGTCAGAGTTTTCCTTTAACTCAAGAGCATTCTGAATTAATATCCTGTTGTTGTCCTTTAAGATTAACTTCTCACATAAGTTGCAGAGGAATGTGTCTTCACCTGCATGACATACCACAGAGACAGATATATTTGCAGTCAGGAGCTCAGGCTGCTGTAAACTAGACAGAGAGGTGTCAAACAGTTTCCCATTATCTTTATTGCAGACAGGAAGAGAACTTGCACTGACTCACAACAACTTCCAATGTAGCCATGCCTTTCTTTGAAAAACTAGCTAGCAAGCTAGGTGGGTACTCAATATTAAGACCTATAGAAAACAATGAGAGGAAAAAGGTACACAAACAGCTTACACAACTGACAATAGCAATGGAAGAGGAAAGGTGGAACCTTTAGTAGTCAGATTACCATAAAGAACAGAACAGACACACTGGCTTTTAAAAATCACAATTGGCAAAGGGTGGGAGAGTTGTGGAAAATTTCAAGAAAACTGTAACAGGCTAGAAATGGGATACTAAACCTTGTAGCCCACAGAATAATGCACTTAAAATAAAATGCTTAATTTGCTGGTGCAGAGATACTCAATGGCTTGATTTCTTTTTGTTTAAAGACATAACTAAAAGATTTTCCCAATCTAGGCAAGCCACAATGGACAAGTCCATGGTCCAGTAATACACTGAATTAAGGAACCAAGAGCAGGAGAGAGCATAAAAAAGGTCTATAACAAACCAGATAAAACCAGACACAGAAGTGTGTAAATTCACCCCACCCCCGAGGCTATGAAATTACTGTTGAAGGGTGTTTACCAATGGTTAACAAAGCCATTAAGCTAAAGAACAAAATAATTTACTTACAGAACTGTAATAAGCTAGAGATAGAACACTACACCTTATAACCAACACAATAATGCATTTAAAATAAAATGCTTTAAAAACTATTCTGAATATTAGAATAAACCATCTGCTTACTTTTCTGATGTAGAGATTTATAGCAGCTAGATTTCATTTTTGTTTAAAGATGCAACCAAGAAGTGTTCTCAATACGGGGCAGGACCAAGACAGTGAGCAGTTAGCAACACTGTTTTTAGCTCTGCTTCATTTTAACATCTCCGACAGGAGTTTTACTAAAAAAACTCAAATATAATGTTTCAAAACGTAATGAATTTATAGTTGAACAGCTGCTGAAAGATTTGCTACAAAAAATAACAAAGTCAAACTCTTTTAATTGCTTTTTCATGTCATGAAAACTAGAAAGAACTAATTGTCTCAGAATCAGCCACTCTAAACCCAGTATACAAGACTGTGTTATGAAAAAAGACATGCAGGCTATACTAAGTATCATCAAATAATTATCTGTAAAGATAGATAAATTAATGGACAATTTTAAAGAGGAATGTAAAAAAATACTTTGAAGGGCTGAGTAAATCTCTTAAGCAACGATCCTCATAAATGAGTATAGAACAGGAAATGTCTAATTTGGATGAAAGATTACTTGAAAATGAGAGTAACACTGAATTTCTTCTGAAACAAAACAACTTATTCCGGGATAAAATAGAAAACTTAAGAGAACAGATCTAGAAGGAATAACATCAGGATTTACAGAATTCCTGAAAAGAAGAGGGAGACTTTATGATTCAATTCCTTAATACCTGGCTGCCTAAAACTTTGAGCCTGCCTGAAGCGTTTTTCCTATGGCATCGAAAGGGCAAATAGATCACTTTCTAACTCATCTTAAACAAAAAAGCACACCTGCAACAAAGTCAGTGATCGTAAGATTTTTCTCAAGTTAAGATACGGACTTAGTCTTAAAAGCTGCACAGACTAATTATTCAATTAAAAGTAAAGGAAATACTATAAGATTTGACAATGACTACTGTACATTAGTGATGCCCAAGAGAAAAGCAAGTGTGCCACTTGTTAAAAGCTTAAAAAAAAACAATATTAAAGCACAAATCTTGTTTGCAGCAAAAATAAGGATTCACCTTCTAGAAGAAAAGAAGATTTTTAGCACCTTGAAAGATACAACGGACTTTATACAGAAAAATAAATCCTAGAAAAAACAGAAAAAATGGACTGGAATATATCAGCTTCTTTGAAGCGAAATGCAACAAGAGATGGTTGATTAATAAAAGACAAAAACAGTAAAAACTGAAGGTCAAATGAAAATCAATGTATTTCATGATTATGAATTTTTATTCATTTAAATAAATGCATACTTGAATACTTATGAACGAGCAGGTGCTGCACGTTACTTCTTACAAGGTAAATCATGTATTTCTTTCTTTCTTTCCCTACTTCAAATGGTTACTAGTTTCCTTTTTAAAATGTTAGAGTTTGACTCTTTTAACTGTATATGAAATTAAAGCCACTTATTTTCAGTTTGAGTTTAAAATGTTAAACCTATTCATCTTATTACAAGATAATCATTATTATGGTGAAACTTGTTTGGTGGCAAACTTTCTAACATCTTGGCATAGTTGAGTAACTATTAAACGTAATCCATGTTGCAACAAATTACACTGAAGAGGCATGCTAAGTTACATTCTGGGTTCTTAAAATAGTCCACTAGTGTGCTACTGATAGTATACTTGACATGCAATAGCATCTAGGAAAGACATGCTATGTTATAAGCAAAGTATAAGAAATAAAGATTTTTGCATATATAAAAGTTATTATTGGAATGATATCAAATAATCACAGTAACACACACACTTTTATAAATTAAACCTGGATCACACAACTGTCATTCTTCTAATGCAACTTTATATGCTATGTCTCCTATAAAAAAATGACAGTCTGCTTTATATTAAACATCTCATACAAATAGTGCTTACTGAATTATTAAATGCTATTTCTTTGAGTGCAGTGACCTTTTAGTGGTTGTTATTTTTTGTTTGTTTGTTTTTTGGTGGTTTGGAGGGGTTTAAGGGACTGATGTGTGGTGTGGAAGTGGATTGGATTCACTTGAGAGTGTTTTTCCTGTGAACTGTAACTGATGGACTGTTCATTTTCAAGCCCTTATCATGAAAACCAGCCTGAAACAACCTAGAGTCATGGGTACTTTTGTGATGCTGCAGGAGTTCTGAAAATGCTAAGACCTGCCCAGTTTACTTCTTCATGTCTAAAAGTAAATAATCATAATATTTTGAATCATGTGCCAAGATGCCAAAATACAAGTCAAGTAATAAGCAAAAGACAGCGAATTGTATTCTAAACCACTGTCAATTACATAGTTCTGAATGCTTGCTACTGATAGTATACTTCACATGCAGTAGCAGCCAGGAAAGTTGTACTATAGCAATAACCTATGGCTGGGTGTGGGTAATGCTGGATTTACCCACAGCTGGACTGGTTTGGTCATGATGGTGATCAATGACACCATTTAAGAAAAACGTTAGTTATTTTTCTTAAATAATGTCCTTTATAAAGGTGCCATGCTTCTCTTCTGCATTTTTCCCTGGTATCCTGGTGCTTTCCTGATGTACTGCACATGTGTATGGGACTTGTGTTCACATGCTTACGCAGCATATCAGTGCCATGTAAAGGAAGCAACAGATAAAGGAAGATCTCTGTTGCCTTTTTTTTTTTGCTTGCTTTTAATTAAAAAAAAGAAGAAACTTTCATCATATGGGAGAGATGTGACAGAGAAAATAAAAGGATAATCATGTATGTTTCTCTAGTTTTGCATAACATACCTAATTATCTTTTTTTTTCCCTCTGTCCCATCTCTCTCCTTTGTTTGAGGTCTCTGGTTTTGTAAGTTAATTTATTTTTTTAAAGAAGAAAGAAAAGTAAAATTTTTATCACATATATTAATGGATGAAAGTCTAAGTGATCAGACCTTTTTCTATTGGTATATGCTCGATTTACAACGGGCATGCTGGTTGGGCTGAGTATTCAGTGTGCTTGTTTTTGAATGTTAATGGCTAGTTATTGTATAATATGCTATAAACAAAGTATAAAAAATATACAGTGCTCATTTTTGAATGTTAATGGCCAGTCATTGTATAATCAATAGTTCTGAATGTTTGCTTCTGATAGTGTACATGCAATATGATAGTTGACATGCAATAGCACCCAGGAAAGGTATACTATGCTATAAAAAGAATAAAAAATATAGTTTCTTATACATGTTATCAAATAATTAGAGTAATATCCACACTTTTACAAGTTAAACCTGCATCACACATAACTGACATTCTTTTAATGCAAGTTTATATGCCATGTCTCCTTTAAAAAAAGGACAGTCTGCTTCAGATTAAACATCTCATACAAATAGTGCTTAATGAATCATTAAATGTTACTTCTTTAAATACAATTTTTTTTAAAATGTTTTTGTTGTTTTTTTAGTAGTTTGGAAGGGTTTGAGTGATTGATGTATAAATTACAGGTGGCTTGGATTCACTCATAAATGTTTCAAGGGGAGATTCATGCCTGTTAAATCTGGTTGACTTCTTTGAGACAGTCACCAAAGTAATGGATGAGGGAAAGACAGTGCACACTGCCTACCTTGACCCGGCCAAAGCCTTCAATACTATTCCCAACTTGGGTATAATAGATAAACTCTCTTAACTAGGCATCAATCCATATGTTACCAGATGGGTAGCAAACTGGCTGTTAGACAGAACCCACATAGTCAAAATAGGGGAAGCCACCTCAAGCAGCAGACCTGTAATGAATGGTGTACCCCAGGGATTGGCCTTGGGGTCTCTGTTTGGGATACACTTTATTGAGGTACAAACCAAAACATGTGGGCTATGGATGACCAAGTCTGCAGATGACTGAAAGCTGGTTGCTGTCATCAATTCCCCTAGTGATGTGGACATCCTCCAAGAGGGCCTCACCCAAACAAATGACTGGTGCCAGAAACATGGCCTCAAACTGAATGCCAAAAATTGCATCATCATCCCCTTTGGGGAGAGTGACATCATCATAAATTATCACATTAATAACAATGTCATAAGAATGCAATCAGTCATGAGGGACTTGTGCACTCAGTTTGATAGAAAACTGACTTTTGACAACTATATTGCCTCCTTGTACAGAAATCTTTCTACATGGCCCACCTCATTAGGAACGCTACCTCATCCAGAGACAACAGGTCATAACATCCTGTATTCCTCCCTTATAAAGACCCATTATTGAGTACAATGCCCCTTTTGGCATGTACCTCACAAAGCACATGAAACAGCTGGAGAGGCCACAGAGGTTCTTCACCAGGAGAATCCAGGGCCTCAAACATCTACCCTATAAAGATAGGCTAAAATCCCTGTCCCTCCACTGAGTCTCATACAGACTCCTCAGAGATGACCTCTGTCTGACATACTAAACAATCCATGACCCTGCCCTGCCTTGATGGGACTGCTGCATATCCGCAAGTCAAGATCGACTCGAGTAACTTGCATGAGCAACCTCAACCTGGTCTGTGACATCAATAGGACTTGGTGGGACAGATTAGTGTCCCAGAGACACCCTCTCCACGTCAGGCAGAGTACCTCATTAACCCTTCTTAAATGCAACCAGGATAACTGGATGGGGAACAAAAAATACACCCCTAGACAGGGGCATTGGATGCTGACTTGTCAGAACATAGGCTAAATTCTTGATTAGGATTCTAAGGGTCTTAGAGCCAATAGCCTAGTACCTTCCTATGAGCATATGACCTATGTTCATTTGGAAGCCCTTATCATGAGGACCAGTTTGAAGCACCTTAATTAGAATCATAAGCACTTTTGTGATGCTGTGGGGGTTATAAAATTCTAAGAATTGTCCAAGTTACTTCTTCCGGTCTAAAAGTAAATAATCACAATATTTTGAATCATATGCTAAGATGTCAATGAATATAAGTTAGATAATAACTGTATTCTAAACCACTGTCAGTTATTAAATAGTTCTGAATGCTTGCAGTATACCAAATGGATAGTTCATATACTAGCCTACAGAATGACACTTCTGATAAAAAAAAAAATAGGATTGTGTTTCTCTGTTATCTCTTTTTAATGATAACAAAACTTAATATCTCAGAACAATTTATTATGGAAACTTTGAATCCTAAATGGGAAGATTTGTTTGTTCAGATACTATTAAATACAACACTTAAGGAAAAAATAGGACTGATTGTAACAGAAGTACTAGATTAAAGAGTATTAAATATACAAGGGTAAATATAAATGCTCTATTATATGATACTCCACACTAGGATTATAGCTAAAATATAAAACCTAGAAATAAAGTAATAGTTAACTTTTACTCGCAAGAAACGTGCTTCCGTCTTTAAATAAAAAGACTTCATAAAAAAAAACATATAAAATCATTGCATTTAAATACACTTTTAAAATTAAAATCACATGGTTGTCAAGCCCTCAAACAATCTTCTGATAATTTTAAAGTGCCCTCATACAAATTCTTTAGCTCATCCTGGAACAAGTGAAATTATCAAAAGATACATAAAATGTCAAAACAGACTATATTACATTGCTACATAAGCTTCTGTTCACACAAAATGTTCCTAAAATCCATGTCTAATCATTTAATTATAAAACGATGACCTATTACCTATGTGGAAAGTGCTACTTCAACAACTGTAAAAGTTATAGCGTTGCAGATACATTCATCTTATGATTCAAAATGGAAACAAATACAGAAATATTAGTAAATAATATATACATCATAACCAGTCATAAACAAACAGTACCCAATAGTTTTATCTGGATATTAAAAGATTTTTGGGTAAATGGTATTACACCCTATTCTCAAACTCCTTATTTAAATAACATGTCCTCTTTCCAAAGGTTCACATATTCTAACCATTGTATTAAAGGAAAACAATGGGATATCAAATCAAATATCTCTACCTGATGTCTCCCTAAAATCCTGTTATGTGATACATCCTCAAAAAAACATAACCGCAGCTTTAAAAAAAAATCCACTATTCTCTTTTACTGCTTAGGCTTCATACTTTTCCATACTGTTTGACTTTCAGTTTTAAAACCAAGATGAAAACTGTCTAGTCGTCTCTTAAATAATGATGTCACATCTGCCATAGCTCTTGCTGAAGATCCTGGGAGGTTTCCTCCCCCAAAGTGACGTAAACACTGCCTTATTTGCATGCTGTACAGAATCCCTGTGATCCTCCCATATTGTGATGTCAACACCGCCTTTCCCAGCCCACTGTTAACCTAATAAATGGACTAGGTGCTGTGTGGAACTCCTTTTCTGTGTTAGCAAATCTGGTCGACTCTATTCATGTGAAGCACTTCTTCTTCACCAGCGTTTTGCTACTTCATAAGTAAGGTAAGTCTTATTACTTCTTAATAGTGTATCCTAAATGTAATTTGTCCCTGTTTCTATGCCTCCCTAGCCCTGATATTGTGTCCTCCCAAGTTTTTAATTGCACATTAGTGGAGTTAATCTTTTTCTGTTTGTAAGGGTGCCACGTGCTTCCCTTTCGCAGCTGCATTTTTAGCTTAGCCTACTTATTTTCATTTTGATCCAGGGTTTATATTTCCCAGTTATGTTTAATGCTTGATGAGTTATGGCGGATACTATTTGCTAACAGAAGGGAATAAGAGAAAGTGGAATGTGTGTGTGTGTGTGTGTGTGTGTGTGTGTGTGTGTGTGTGTGTGTGTGGTGGAGGGGCTGCTTACAAGCCAAAGCAGAGTGCTCTCCAGGGAAAAATGAATATTGGCTCAAACAGGTAGACACATACTCAAAGTTAACTGTAGCTGTTTGCAGACAGTTCAGATCCAGACTGCGCTTTTCCATTTGTGCCTTTGTCCCACTTCTATGTATGGCTTTGTCCTAATTTCTTGCGCTGAGGTTCATAGGTATTTCAGGATCAATTTATCCTTGCTTTTGAACCAGATTTCTCTGCTTGGTTAGTACACTGCTATAAAATGTAAAAATCTAAATCATTGTAGAAGTAAAGCAGTGTGTGTGTGTGCGTGTTCATGATTATGTATGCACTACCATAATTTTTTTTAAATATTGACTCAAAAAAGCATGTGGGTGCTGTCATGCAAGTCTAAAATATTTCAAGTTTATAGTGCATCATTTGTTAGCTATTTAAACAGGAAGGGAAAATAAGTGGCAGATTGCTTTGCAAAGCAGGGATTATTGCCAGTGCTATGTAGCTTGGTTTTAAATTTGACAGGAGTAGTGCAACAAAAAAAGTCTCCCAGTGTAAGGAGGAAATGCTGACAAGCAAACAGTACATTACTCTGGTCACCTGCTGTGACGAGCTGTCAATCACATGCAGATAATGGGTCAAATTACCCTTGGCTCTTTGACAGCTAGGGAAGGTAGGTGTGAAGTGGGAGGGGAGATTCCTTGAAGAACTAGATTTCAGCCTTCACAAAAGAAAGCAATTTAGCATTTCTAAGATGAAAGGGCTAGAAAATCCACCTTTCAGTTCTGTTCTGTAGCATTTGCACTGCTTGTGTTTTAAGTGGTCATTGACAGAGGATAACATTTTAACCAAAAGTAGGGGATTTTAAGACTGCAGTGAATGCCTAAGTCAATGAAGTGACAGCAGCTTAAGGCAAAACGTGGCAGATCTGATGCAATTTTTTGGAGACTAAGTATCCCAGAATGCATTATTTGAGACAGTGTAAACAGTCTGAATTTTTTCAATATGCCAGACCCCATGTGGTCAGAGTCAGAAATTGCATCTAAAAATATCTAAAAAGCTCAAAATAGTCTCAGAGTGCTATTAAAATGTAGGAAACATCAAACCATGATGAAATTAATATGTTTTTTGAGTCTGAGGGCGCGGTTGTCCTTTAAAGACTTAATATTTCTGTGTGTACAACTGCATATACAAATAATTACTTAGAAACTCATAACTTCAACAAAATGCTAGTATTGAAACAATTAAGTAATTTAATTTACTAGCATCAATTGTGAAATGGTACTGAATTACTGTCAAAAATGTAAGGTCCAAATACAGTCAAGATTCTGAGAACTGGCTAATTTTACAAATATTTAGAGACTTTTGAACAGACGTAGATAAGAAATTATTCATCAAATTATTGGAATTCTCAATGAATATCAATAATGCAATGAAAAATAAATCATATTTGTCACAAATGTATAAAATTCTTAAGTTAAATTTCACATATTTAGACAATTCCTTTTGGAACTACTCATCAAAAATCCGGGTCTATATTAGAATGACAAAACCTCACTTATGCGAATCTCAAAAGGCTGACACATAAACAGTGAACCACATGAACACCGAACGTTCTTATGCCCAAAATTCAAAATTCCGAATCGCCATAGTTGTCCAGACCATGCTTAGTGATGTAAAATGTCAATAGGAGATTGCCTTATCCGATATAGCTCCCTAACGTAAATGTGCAATAGTTACTGACCTTAGGGTTATGGTGTGAGTTAAGGTAAGTGCACATATAGTAATGCATTCATATTTATTTTGTTTGGGTAGGCAGTAGGTAGCGGGCGGTGGAATTGGCCAACTATGGCAATTCGATATTTTGAATTTTGCACTTAAGGACGTTCAGTGTTTTTGCAGTTCGCTGTATATGTGTCGGCCTTTCGGGATTCGCGTAAGTGAGGTTTCGGCATTCTAATATAGATCCCAAAAATTCATAATGAAGACCTCTGCAAAATACAAGAAATTAATATTAAACTATACAGCTAAAACTACATCATTATATTGGAGAATGTTCACTTGGAAATTTTTACACAGAGCTTTTGTCACTCTTAAAATTACAAATAGGTATAAATCAAACTGAATTAAATGCTGTTGATATGATTCTGAAATAATAGCTGAGTGGACACACACAGTATATGAATGTAAAGTTATTTCCCCTTTTGGGAAAGAAATTAACAACTTTATTCAAGCTGTATGGTCAGGTAGATGTAATATTTCCAAATCTTTAGTTTTATTTAATGCTCCGATTCCTGAGATAATTCCAAAAACCCAAGTGCCTCTTCTTTGGTCTATTCTTGCTATAGCCAGAAAATTACTAACAATTGGAAAACTAATGTTACCCCCTCTAGTGTTAAATGTATTAGTATGGCAAAAATTATTTGCAATAGTGAATTAAATACTATAAAGATGAGAACTTCTAACATGACACATTCATATGAATCTTGGCTTAATGACTTGTTTGAAAAATATTAATTGTTGTTGATGTAGAACTTTGATGTACTGATCAGCTCTGGACCTATGTAAATATTTATTTGTTTCATAATTGATTTATTTATTGTTTTACAACCAAATAAAACAATTGAAAAAAGTGTTCTCAATAAAGGCAACCCAACATTGTTCATACACACTAATATTTTTGTAATACGCTAACTTACAGAACCGTGAACACTAGCTAAAAAGTTATGTACTCACCATAACATTCCATCTGCATTGTCAATCTTCATTTATCCTTGACGGATGGAATTTGGTTTTGAGTCTCGGAACCGGCTCGCTTGTTACAATAGCTCGCGCAAGACAAAAATCTCCAGAGCCAAGTTCCTACTCAGAATGCCTCTTTTTAATTACCTCAGACCGAGTTTGCAGCTATCACAAATTAGATAAAGGTAACAGTATAACCATTGAAGAGACTTTGTCCAAGGTCATACATGAGGAAGCAAAAAGGACATGACTAAGGTCAGATCCTCAAGGAGTCTGAAGGAGGGGGAAGGAGGGTGGGGTGTCAAGGATAAATGAAAATTGGCAACACAGATGGAACATTATGGTGAATACATAATGTCTTTATCTGATGTTGTCAATCTTCATTTATCATTGACTTATGGGACAGAGTCCCCAGCTACCTTGAATCTTGGGAGGCCTTATGGAAAGATATTCCTGAGCACCATAGAACCAAATGACACTCTTCCCCTGGAGACTAGATCCACTTTGTAATGAGTAATAAAGGTATGAAGAAAAGCCCCCATCACTGCTGCACAAATGACATCCATGGAAGCTTTGGAATGAAAAACAGCAGACATTGCCACAGCTCTTGTGCAGTATGTTCTAACTGGAGCTGGCAATTTGAGATTTTTGCTGTTGTAGACGAGGATAATGGAATCTCTGCACCATTTAGATAACATAAACTTAGAAACTGATTTACCTATGGAAAGACCAGAAAAGGAAACAAATAACTGGCCCAACTTCCTGAAATCTTCAGTTCTGTTGAGATAAAAATGCAATTGTCTGTGGACATCCAATAAATGTAAGCAGTATTCCCTTTGTTAGAAAAATTAGGGAAGAACACTGGCAACTCAATGGATTGATTAATATTAGTCTCAAAAACAACCTTTGTAAGAAAGGATGGATTGGTTCTCAGTGATACCGTTCTTACGAAAAAACAAGTATGGAGGTTTTGAAGATAACGCAAGAATCTCTGAAATTCTCCTAGCGAATGTAATAGCTATTAGGATAATGGTCTTCTATGAAAGAAGCTTCAAATCACTGGTAGCAGCCGGCTCAAAGGGGAGTTGGGTCAAGGGCTGCAAAATCACTAAGATCCCAGGGAACAAGAGGCTCCCTATAAGGCGGCTTTAACCTTAAAGTTCCCTTTAGAAAGGCCCTGCACAACCTATGTGAAATTAAAGATTGTCCTTCAAAACCATTATGGAAATTAGAAATGGCATCAAGCTGAATCCTGATAGTAGAAGGTGGTCCTTGTTCAAAGAGCATAGACAAAAAATTCAAAATCTCCTCAACCGAAGTTGAGAAAGGATAAAGTTTATTGTGTGCCCCATTTGCTGAGGTATAGTTTCCTTGTGGAAGGTTTATGGTAAGCTAGCAAAATGTTTTGAACAGGGGAAGATATGTTACTTCGCCTGGCAATCAATGGAACTGGCGCAACCAAGCTGTAAGCTTGAGGTTTCTCATGTTGGGGTGAACTAGTCTCTAAGGATGGGACAGGAGATCTGGATCCGGGTCCAGAGTCCATGGATGTTGAAGTAGGTAAGGCCAAAGAAAGGGGAATCAAACTTGTCAAGCCCAAAAAGGGGCAATGAGAATCACTTTGCTCTTCAACCTTATGGCCTTCTTTATGAAAAGGGGTATCAGAAAAACAAGGGGAATGGAATAAAGTAGTCATGAGGGTCAATTATGAAGGACAGCATCTCTCTGGGACTTCCTGAGGGGGGATTAGGATGAAGCAGCTGCTGCACCTGTTCTGGGGGGATGCAAATGGATCACAGCAAGGCTGGCCCCAGTGACGGAAAATCTCCTTTGCTACTCTCGTATTGAAAGACCACCGAGGCAGGAGGATGCATCTGTCAATTTGTCTGCTATCACGTTTGTGCTCCCTGGGATGTGCGCCATAGCTCTCAACCTTCCATCTCCAAAATGAGGAACACTCACCTTCATAATGTGGAACAAATGGGCAAAATGTGGAACACATACTAATGGCTTACTAACAAAGTACAGTTTTGTACCTACCATAAATGTAGATGTTCGAGGATCCCATTGCTGCAGTCCTAACTATTGGGTATAGTCCGCATCCAGTGGTACTAATCATGATGACCACGTCATATCCTCAGTCTTTTCTTGCCCCAGATGTCAGAAGACCCTAAAAAGACAAGGCCCAAAATACCTGCACCAAAAATATGTACAATATATACAAGAATATATACAAAAAATTTAGCATGTAACCTCACCTACACAACCAGGATCCTCGAACATCTACATTTATGGTAGGTACAAAACTGTACTATGCCCCATTGCTGCAGTCCTAACTGAATCCCAAAGCAGAGGTAAGGGAGGCTGGCAAATCATAAAGAAGCAGGAGCTGACAACATGCCTTGCAAAACAGCTGTGGCAAAACCAGCCCTAGACTTAGAGTAGATAGGAAGGTGATAATGCTTAGAGAAAGTATGCACTGAACTCCAAGTAGCTGCTTCCAAAATATGAATGCTGTGGGTGGCAGTAGCCCTAGTGGAATGAGGCCTAATCCCAGCTGGAATCTCCTTGCCATGATGGGAATAACAAAATGCAATGCAAAAGCCAATCCACCTAGAAATAGTTTGTTTTGACACAGGCTTGCCCTGTGAACTCAACACAAAAGAAACAAACAACTGCTGAGAGTGCCTAAAATCCTTAGTCCTGCTTAAATAATAATTGCCTGTGTACATCTAAAGTGTGCAAAATCTTTTCCCCTTTATTTTGGGGGTCTGCATAAAAAGTAGGCAAATGAATAGTTTGGTTTAAAGCCACACTAGAAACCACCTTAGGCATAAAGGAAGGATTAGTACGTAATGATACCCTATCCTTATGGAAAATCAAAATGGCTCTACTGCCATAAGGGCCTGCAACTCAGACACCCTTCTTGCAGAAGTAATAGCCAACAGAAAAGCAGTCTTCCATGACAAGTATTTCAATTCAGCAGTATTTTCCAACACAAAATTAGATCCCAAGCAGGAGTAGGAGCTCTGGGTCTTATATTCTTTGCCCCTCTAAGAAACTGCTTGAACAAAGGATAAACAATGGTGGGTCACAATCATAGTGAGCTGAAATTGCTGCAGCATGAATCTTAATGGAAGAGAAGGACAAACCTTTGTCCAATAACTCAGTAAGGTATTGAAGAGCCACACTCAAATTAGGCTCAGAAACCTGCAAATTCTTTGCTGTACTCCAAAATAAAAATCTCTTCCATTTTTCTGCGTACACTTTCCTTGTACTAGGTCTTCTAGCTTCCATAATCACATTTAAAACTTGTTGAGGAAGTTGAGACCTGCTGTGTTTCAACACAGAAGATGCCAGGCTGTTAGATGAAGAGAGTGAAGCTTGACATTGAGCAGATGACCATCCTTCTGAGATAATAGATGAGGAATCAGAGGTAAAGGCCACGGAGGCTTCCTTACCAGACTCCGTAGTAGTGGGTACCAGTGTTGCCGAGGCCAATCTGGAGCTATCAAAATCATCCTTGGCCTGTCTTGTCTGACCTTTAATAGTACCTTTGGAAGAAGAGGCAGAGGAGGAAAGGCATACACATGAAGGTTTTTCCAACTGAAAGACAGAGCATCCACTTTCCAAGCTGTGTGATGAAACCCCTTTGTGCAATACTGTGGCAGCTGGTGGTTTAGTGGAGAAGCGAACAGATCTATGTCTGGAGTTCCCCATGACACTGTCAATTTTTTAAAATACATGAAGATCCAGTTTCCACTCGTGGGGATCCATGATTTGTCTGCTTAACACATCTGCTAAGGAGTTCTGTGCTCCCGCAGAAACCTTGCCTGAAGAGTTAGTTGTCTCCCATAAAATCATTGCTTGCCTGCATAGAGGATAAGAATGTGTTCCCCTTGCTTGTTGATGTACCACATGACAGTTGTGTTGTCTGTTAGAATCAACACCTGCCCTGGAAGAAGTAACTCCTTGAAAGCCATTAATGCAAACTGGACTGCTAACATCTCCTTCATGTTGATATGTAGATGCTGTAGTCTGGCAGGCCACTTGTCTTGTATCCACTTTCCATTTAGATGAGCTCCCCAAGCAATGTCCGAGGCATCTGTCGTTAAAATCTGACTCGCCTCTGGCCGGGTCACAGAGAGTCCCTTGTTTAGGTGACATTCCTGAGCCCACCACAGAAATTCTTTTTGAAGGCAAGGTATTATTTGAATGACAGTGTCCAAATCCTGGCAGTGCTGTGTCCATACATTTTGAGATACCATTGTAGCTTCCTCATATGCAGTTTGGCATTGGGAAGCACCAGAATACAAGATGCCATGAACCCTAATGCTTGAAGGACTGTCCTTGCAGTCAGCACGGACTGATGAGATAGTTGATGGAAGTAAAGTGATAGACTCTTTTGTTTGTCCGGGGTTAAAAGGCCATCTGGGCTGCTGTATTCAGTCTCACACCCAGAAAGCACATGTCTTGAGAGGGTACTAGACTGGACTTTATTTCGTTCACAGAATACCCTAGGCATCTTAGCACTGCTATGACATGTTCCAGATGCTGTAGAAGGTCTTCCTTTTCTTGAGCCAGAATCAGGCAGTCGTCCAAGTAAGGATAGATTTGAATTCCTTGAAGCCTGAAGTAAGCTATCACTGGAGCCAGAACCTTTGTGAATACTCTGGGCAGTAGATAAGCCAAAGGGCAATGCAGAGAACTGATAATGAGAATTTCCAGCTCGAAACCGCAGATACTTCCTGCAACTTAGCCGTATAGGCACATGAAGGTAAGCTTCCTTGAGATCTAAAGTTACCATCCAGTGATCTTTGCCCAGCAGAGGTAAAAGCTGTTGTAACGTCAACATCTTGAACTTGGGAATGTCCAGAAAAGTGTTGAGGAGAGATAAATCCAAAATTGGTCTCCACGTGTTCCCCTTCTTTGGTACTAGGAACAGGCGAGAATAAAATCCTAGGCCCCTTTCTGATACAGGGACTGGCTGAATGGCCCCTATCTGGAGTAACTGAGAAACTTGCTTGTGAGCCTCTTTTCTTTGTGGAGGAGGAACGTCTGGCATGCCTTTGAAAGGGGCATTGTATGGAAATAAAATCTGTAACCGTGGTGAATGATATCCAACACCCATTTGTCTTGAGTAATTAAATCCCAATTTTCTTTGAAAAGAGACAGTCTTCCTCCCAAAGGAGCTGCCAGGGAATCTACTGGCAGCTGAAGAGACAGGTCATTGGGTCTGTTTAAGGACTGACCCCTGCCCTCACCAGAAGTCTGAGCAGGTGAACTCCCTGTTCTAGGAAAGAACCTTGAGCCCTGCCCCTACCACGTCTAGACCTACCCCTAGACTGGGAATCATAAGCAGGATATGTCCACCTTAGCAGGCCAATTTCTACTAAACTTGGTGGCTGCACCTGCAAAAATCTTTAACAGTTTGCATAGACTTAGCTTTGTCCTCCATTTTCTTTAAAACTGCTTCCACAGGCGATCCAAACAACACATCAGACTGTAAAGGAGCATCCAAAATCCTTGTCTTAACATGCTCAGCTAAATTCTGATCCTTCAACCAGGCATGCCTGCGAAGAACAGAACTAGTAGCAGCCACCCTCGAGGAGGCCTGTACAGCATCAAAACCACATTGCAAAGAATGCTTACCCACTTGTTCAGACACATGAACCAAATCCAGCAACTCTTTACACTCAATACCTTCCGCCAAAGCATCCACCTTAGATTTCAATTGTGAAAGGAGATAATTCTGATATTTTAGCATGTGAAACTGACAATTCAATGCTCTCATGGCTAGAGTGGAAGAAGTATACACTTTCTTTCCCCACCTATCCAAAGCCCTTGCCTCTTTATCAGTGGGAACAGGATTTTTAACCACAGAAGCTTTAACACCTTTAGGCCCTTGAGAAATAGTTTCTGGGTCCGCCCTAGGACTCTTAAACAAATACTTATGAGCCACCCTATAATACCTATCAGGCTTAACAGGAGCAGGAGGCAAAGAGTCAGGGTTCAGGGAAGCCTCTGCAAAAACATCTTCCACCACATTCAACACAGGAGGAATAGCTAAGGGCCTATGCTGGGGTAAAAACAAGAATTCCCTAAGCCTTTTCCTGGAATCAGAATAATCCTGGCCTTCCCATTTAAAGTGCTCCCTCATGGAATGCAGAGTCTCTGAAAATGAGAAATCCTCAGGAGGAGAAGCTGTAGGAGTGGAATCATCCACATCAGAATCAGAATAAGTAGGATACTCCTGCAAGTCTTCCGCAGAAGACTGTGAAGCCTCTGAACACTGTTCAAAACTATCAAACTCCGGTTCCACCCTAGGCCTCTTATCAGGCGGGGGCATAGAACCTCTAATCATAGTAATCAAATCTTCTGCCATTTTAAGCATATGTTTCTTAGGTACAGAACCCGAAATGCTAGGAGAAGCCCCCACTGAAGCTGAACTAGGCCTACCTCTCAAAGAAGTTTTGGCAACAGAAGGAGAGGCTCTAACTACCTTGGGAAGAGAGGGAAGAACAGTCACCTGAGAAGCCCCTCAGCCTGGCCTACCTCCTGAGAAGGCACATCCTGTAACAGTAGAGTTTCTGCCTGGGACTCCATGGAAACTCCTGGCAAAACCTCTGGCTCCACTGAGCCTTCTAAAGAACCGACGTCCGGGACTGCCGGTTCATCAACCCTAGGCTTTGTCCTTGCGCTTCTTGGAGCATCCGGCGGCATTTTATAATTGCAATGCTTCCCAAACACTAACCTGGCACAGTCTAACCTCCTCTTAATAGTGCGTTTGTTAAACCTAGCACAAGAGCGGCAACCAACAACGTCGTGCTCAGGCCCTAAACAAGGTATACACAAGGTATGGTAATCCCTATGAGGTATCTGTTTCCCACAAGAAATACAGTTATTCACTTTTTCTGACATCCGGTAAAATACTGAGGCAAGAAAAACCAAAATGTTCCCCACGGGTACTTAGCCAACTCTGTTTCGGTCTGAAACTCCGGTTTCGGAAATATTTCAGAACGCCAACCTGCACTCGCAAAACTGCTTCTGCATCGGACCATGCAAAGACTGATATGGCGTCGGTCATGCGCATTAGTACCCTGGTAATGCCTGACCGACGTCAGCCTTATACTCTGGTATTCGGGCCGACTGGATGCGGACTATACCCAATAGTTAGGACTGCAGCAATGGGGAACGAAGAACATCTTCAGCTAGGAAGGTCATAGGATGGTTAAAATATGCTGGTTTTACTTATAAAGAAGATCCTTTAATGAATTAATATGATTAATTTCTATTTGCCATGGATTTCACTTAAAAAAAATTCCTAACACTGAATGTGTGACAGACTCTTTCAATGCAGAACTTTGAGGAACATGAACTTTTTAAGACCCCAAATGAGGTACACTTGAGAGGTATGATGTGCTCTGCTATCAGAAAAAAGTTTGAAGGTATCACCCATTGCCACGCACACACAGAGCTTTTCAACAGAAGGGGCAAGACTTGGTTCCACCTTGCTTGTTGATGTACCAGACTACTGACATGTTGTCTGATTGTATTGCAATTGGTCCTAGAGGAAGGACAGTTTGAAAGGCTTGCAACACTAACAGAATTACCCTCCATTCCAGAACACCGATATGCAGATTAGCTTCTATAGGGGACCAAGTGCCTTGGACAGTCCTTTTCTGAAAATGCCCCCACCCCCACCCGATCTATGAGTCATCCATAGTCACTATGGCTTTGGGAAGAGGAGAAACAAATGGTCGACCCAGAAGAATTTCCTCAGATTTCATACACCAAGATAAATCCTTCTTGCAACAATTGGTGATTCGAATGCAATGAGACAGAGGATGAATGAGAATGGATCATTGAGAGGATAGAAGCCACTGTAGGATTCTCATGTGGAATCTTGCTAGAGGTACTAATGTGATGGCCACAGCCATTGATCTCAGAGCCTGCAGAACTAATAATGCAGGAATATTGTTGTTGAAAAGAATCATGTCTACCTGTGATCTTATTTTCTGTAGTCTATGAATAGGAAGACAGGTTATGCAAGAGGTTGTATTCAAGTTGGCTCCAATGAATTCCAGTTGTTGGCTGGGACTTGGTTGAGATTTGGCAAGATTCAACGTTATCCCTAGGCAAGAGCAAGTGTGTAGGGTGAAATCTCTTGTCAGTTCGAGTAGATTCCTGGTGGGGGCAAGTAAGGAGATAGTTGTTCAGATATGGAAACACCCAAAATCTGTGCAGTCTCAGGTGAGCTGCTACCACTGCCATACATTTGGTGAACACCCAGGGGGCTGTGGTGAGACCGAAGTGTAGGCAGGGCTCGGAACTAATAATGACTGCCCCCCCCAGCCGGAAGCAGAGGAACCTCCTGGAGTGCTTGTCCATTTTTATGTAGTAATGTGTGTCTTGGAGGTCTACAGAGCACATCCAATCATCTTTCCCTAAGAAGAGAAGAATAGACTGAACCGTGACCATCTGGAATTTTGTCTGTTGAACAAACTTGTTCAGAATGCTGAGATCCAAAACTGTTCTCCAGTCCCCTGTCTTTTTTGGCACCAAAAAGAACTTCGAGTAGAATCTGGATCTTGTCTGGTCTAGTGGGACTTCTTGGATGACTCTTTTCTGGCAGCTTTTGAACTTCCAGAACACTGGATCCCTCTGATTGGGTGGAACATCAGGGATCCTTATTCCTGGTCTTGGGGTCAGTTCGAAAGGAATATGCTAACCTCCGGTAATGATCCTTGGCACCCAAGCATCTGTGGTTATCTTTTGCCTGACCAGTGAGTGCTAGGACAGTCTTCCCCTGACTGCCTCCAGAGGCAAGCAATTGGGCCTCCATTTTAAGAGCGTTGGTAGAGTTTCCCTGAGAAGGAATCTCTGGAACCCTAATTTTGTGGGCCACCTCTGCCATGTGGTCGGCATCTTCCATTATAGCTCCCCCCTCTGCCCAGAGGGAATTCATTACCACGTGCATCCTGGAAAGGCCCTTGGGTTTTCTTGAACCACATTTTTCTGCTTCTCTGGTTCCTGGCACAGGAGTGTTGAGGAGCGGAAAAATGTATGCCGATGGCAGAAAGGGTTTTTCCATCTTTTTCACACTTGGCTATATCATCTTTAACTTTCGGGCCAACAAGGGAAGATCTGTCAAACAGAGTGTTGATGAACGAAAAGTTGAATGGCTCGGCAAACTGGCACAGGTGCATCCAGGTGTGCTTCCTTATTGCTACGCCTGAACCCGCTAACCTAGTCATCCCTTTGGCTGCATGTGCAAGGAGTCCCATGGACAAGTTAGAGCTAGACTTCAGGGTGGCAAGCTGGGAGTCTGATTCATCCTGAATCTCATCAGATACAGCTCCTGTGAGGGTACCTGAGAGCTTCTCGATCAGATCCATCTGAAATTGAGAAGAAATTTAAAAATAGAACTGGAATAAGCAATACATTTTTTACTTGGCTCAAGGAGAGTTGACATGTCTTTATGAGAACAGTAGCAAACAATATCTGAGGAAATTAGAGATAGGCATTCTGGGTAGGAACTTGGGTCAGGAGATTTTTGGCTTGCGTGAGCTATTGTAATGGCTGAGCTGGTTTAGAGACTAGAAACCGAATCCCATCAGTCAAGGATAAATGAAAATTGACATCAGATCTTTTTTTTCCCCCCAAGAGACATTTAGGTAGTAAGAAAGATCTGAAGTATAAAGTGATATCTGTTCTAAAGTGCAGCAAATGTTGGCTATGAGAATGAAATGAGGATCCATGTAATATATTTAGTAAGACAAGCCGACAAAACTAAGTCAACTTCTATAACTGACTAACAAATTGCTCCCAAAAGGTATGAACTTTATTAAACCATTAAAGGCACTGTTGTGCTGTAATATGGTCTCATTATCTAGCTTAACTGTATAGTACCAATGTGACCAAAATGTTCTTTTTAATTCCTTGAAGGCATGTAAGCATAAGTGCCACATATTGCATTACTTGTATTTTTGTATTTTACACCTCTGTGGGCTGTTGTTTGCTGTTTTAAAATACCGAATAAACAAAATTTAAACAGGTTATAATTTTTGGAATTAATTTTTGTAGTTTGGAACTTTTTTTAATTTTTTTTAACACATGAAAATGTGGTTTGTATAAGGGCTGTTATGAACACTCAAATGCAATTAATATAGTGTTCACAGGATTGCATAATCACTTTCTAAAGACAGCAAATCCTGTGCACTTCACTTTCATGTATCTGAACCTTTGATACCCCTCCTAATGCTTTACTCAATTCCTGAACAACTACATCTTGATAGAGTAAGATTTCCATTTTGAGTTTGTAACCACTGACAAAACATGTTTTTTTTTTTTTTTTTGGATAAATTTTGAAATTAGGTTTCAAACATTTGTCCGTCAACAGACTGTCCAACAGAAACTGAGGAAACCTGTAAGCTGCAAGTCCTACACCTATAAAATGGTTATGTGAATGGTGGAAAATTACAGTTAATAGTGAACCTCACTGTAATGCCATTAAAACACTTTCAGGGGCTTTGCACCCTCTGCTTCTCTCAACAAGGAAGGTGTGCCCTCCACAACCTCCCCACATCCCAACTTCTTATACATAGTAACTTCAAGACTACTGTGCCTTGGAGTAAAGGGAATCCTCAATTGTACAGAAACCTCACATTTAGAGTATACATTTCCCCTTTCACACTTTCAGCTTCGCCAGCCACAATGGACATGTCCATGGCACAGTAATATATAGAATTAAGAAACCAAAAGGAGGAGAAAGCATAAAAAAAAATCTGTAACAAACCAAACACACAAGTTTGTAAATGCACTTCCCCCTGAGATATTGTGGATGGACTAGGGCGATATGGGTAGAGGGAGGAGCTTGAGAGTTGGATGCATTAAAAATATTCTGACTGAATATTAGAATAACTCGTGTTTAATTTTCTGGTGTAGAGATATGCAGTAGCTTGATTTATTTTTGTTTAAAGACATAACTAAGAAATGTTCTCAATCTATGCAAGGGATCTCAACTGCATTATGCACATTTTCAGCAAGCACCCATACAGCATAATTTTAAACCACTATCAGATGTTGAGGGACAACCCTTGGAGAGGGTTATGTATTTCAAGAAATCTGTGTGTTTATGTGAACAACACAGTCTCGCACTCTGAAATCAACTAATACAACTAACAACTGCATGTTTATTTTTCATGAGACAAGACTATGATATATGATTCCTTTTGTGACTAGTGGTTAAAAACAGTGAAACTATTCGCTGGACAGAAGCCCTTGCTCTTTATCTATTACCGCCCCCAGATTCTTATAGTAAGTCAGACTCAACCTTAATGTTGAACATCTTCTGAAGAGTGGTATGTCATAATGAAACAGCAGCCTAATGTACAAAAAATATAAATACAAATAAGCAGTTACCTCTGATACAAAAAACTAAGAGGCTACATAACAGCTATGAAATGCTGAACAGTGTGATTTAACACTGTTGCTGACAAACTAAGGATGGAGTGGGTGAATTCATTACTGGAATGTTAGAAAAATTATCTATGTGGGATTGAATCACTTTTTCACATCACTGTTTGCCAAAAAGTAGATATTAAAAACAGTGATGTGAAAAGTTATAACACACACACACACACAAAATCTCCTTTTGCAAGGGAGAGCACCCCTCTGCCCTTGTCATCCCATGTTAAATATACCTTCTCCATAGTTGTACCACAGAAGAGGAAATGGCAAAATCCTTTCAGAAGTGCTTGGCTAGCTTGGGGAATACAGCACACTGTGGTGAAACTCACTGTAACATTAATTTTTCAATCTAAAAACCTCTTCAATGACCTATAGATAAATTAAAGTTATGTAATCACCATAATTATGCATGTGTCGTCCATTTTCATTCTTTCTCAATGTATGGGGTTACAGAACTGACTCGTCCACATTCTGTTTGCCTCCAACTCTCAAGCTCCTCCCTGTATCCATAATGCCCTAGTCTGCCTACAATACCTCTGATCAAGTTTTCTGCTAAAAATATCTTAGAATATAAAAAGACAGAGAGCAGTAACAGAACCAGGGCTCAAAAAGTACAGTTTTGTACCTACCATAAATGTAGATGTCCGAGAGGTATGCATCTGCAGTCCTAACAAATGGGTTGTCCTGCCTCAGGCAGCCCTTCGGTCGGCCGGATTCCAAAGTCTGGGTCTGGCCTCGGCTGATGCCGCACTTCACCCGACGTCATAGCTGCTGTCAATTGGGTATAAAGGCATCAGCCGACGCCATTTTCCTCAGTGTTTCTTGCCCCAGATGCCAGGTGCCCTCTAGGAAGGCTAAATTTGGATAAATGCAAATGATTCCAAACAGTAGAGAGCAAAATAGAAATAAACAGGTATATACATATATACAAACAAATACACCATAATAGATTCCCCCAGCTAGCTACTAGATGGGCAAATACCCTAGGAGTACCACAGAGGGGAAGGAGGGAGGGTAATCCTGACTGCAGATGCATACCTCTCGGACATCTACATTTATGGTAGGTACAAAACTGTACTATGTCCTTCAAAGATGCATCTGCAGTCCTAACAAATGGGTAGAATACCATAGCCAAACTGGGGGAGGAGGTACTAAGAAGATTATGGTGTAGTTAAGATCCCTTGCAAAACAGCAGTGGCAAAACCTGCTCGAGATCTGGAGTATAAAGGTAGATTATAATGCTTGGCAAATGTATGCACGGAGCTCCAAGTAGCAGCCTCTAAAATGTCTTTGGTAGCCACTCCTCGTAAAAAAGCTGTTGTAGTGGCTGTAGCCCTTGTGGAGTGAGGTCTGATGTTTTCTGGAGTTGCCTTCCCATGAAGAGAGTAACAAAATCTAATGCAATTTCCTATCCACTTTGAGATTGTCTGTTTTGAAATTGCTTTTCCTTCCATTCCTGTTGCATATGCTACCAGAAGCTGGTCAGTTTTTCTATTGTTCTTGGTTCTGTCCAGGTAGTAGTGCAATTGCCTATGCACATCCAAGGTATGTAGTAGTCTTTCCCCCCTGTTCTGTGGGTTGGGGAAGAATGTTGGTAGGTGGATTGCTTGGTTTAATGATACCCTGGAGACCACCTTTGGCATAAAAGTAGGATTAGTTCTCATGGATACTCTATCCTGATGGAAGATAAGGAAGGGCTGTACTGCCATTAATGCCTGTAATTCAGAAACCCTTCTTGCTGAAGTGATTGCAAGCAGGAAAGCAGTTTTCCAAGATAAGTACTGTAATTCTGCTGTTGCTGCTGGTTCAAAAGGGGGTAGTGTCAATTTTTCTAACACAAAGTTCAGGTCCCATGTAGGCAATGGTGGCTTCCTTGGTGGCTTTACATTTTTAATTCCTCTCAGAAACTGCCTGAGTAGAGGATGAGAAAAGACTGGAGGATCCATGTTGTATTCTGCTGAAATGGGTGATGCGTGGATCTTAATGGAGGAGTAAGACAGGCCATTGTGGAAAAGCTCTGCTAAATATTCCAGGATGTTAGCTATGTTTGCCAATGATACATTTTCTCCTTTTGCTGCACTCCAAATGAGGTATCTTTTCCATTTTGCTGAGTAAGTTTTCCTTGTTGAGGGTCTGCGAGCCTCCAAGATAATGTCTTTAACCCTTTGAGATAAATCTGGGTTATTTTGTGTTATGTAATGTTCCAAGCAGCTAGCTGCAGTGTTTTCAAGTTTGGATGCAGGATTTTGAAGTTGTTCTGTGTTAGCAGTAAAGGAACTAGGGGTAGAGACCATGCGTGTTCCCGAGACATACTCCTCAGTAGCGGGTACCAATGCTGCCTCGGCCAGTCTGGAGCTATCAGGATGATCCTTGGGTGATCTTCTTTGATCTTCAGTAGCACTTTGTGCATCAAAGGAAGAGGTGGGAATGCATATGCTGTCAGGTTTTCCCAACTGAAGGATAGGGAGTCCACCTTCCAAGTAAGTGGGTGGTATGTCCTTATGCAGAATTTTTTCAATTGGTGGTTGTGAGGGGATGCGAACAGGTCTATTTCTGGTAGTCCCCATCTCCTTGTAATGGATTTGAAGATGTCTGGATGCAACATCCATTCGTGGGCATCCGTGGTAGTTCTGCTTAAGATGTCTGCTAGTATATTTTCTTTTCCTGGCACAAATATGGCTTGGAGCTGGATGTTGAGGTTCAGGGCCACATTCCAAAGGTCCATTGCCATCCGGCATAGAGGATATGAATGTGTGCCTCCCTGTTTGTTGATATACCACATACCTGTGGTGTTGTACGTCCTTATCAGCAAATGACCCTGTTGAAGAAACGGTCTAAATGTCTGAATTGCCTGCTTTACTGCCAGCATCTCTTTTTGATTTATGTGTAGGTTCAGCTGGTTTTGTGTCCATAAGCCTTGTATGCACTTGTCCACCATGTGTGCCCCCCAACCGAGGTCTGAGGCATCCGTGGTGATAGTCTGGCTTGGGTGAGGCCTGTGGAAGGGCAGTCCTTTGTTCAATTGACAGGCCTGAGCCCACCACTGGAATTCTTGTTTCAGGCATGGAATTATTGGAATTTGGGTTTCTAGGCTGTGCTTGTGCTGAGACCATAAATTCCTTAGGTACCATTGCAACTTCCTCATATGTAGTCTGGCATGTGGAATCAATATTATGCAGGATGCCATGTAACCCAGGGCTTGCAGGACTTTCCTTGCTGTAAGCTGGGTCTGCGTTGTCAATGCCATGAAATAGAGTGGTAGTTGCTTCTGCTTTTCTGCTGTGAGGAATGCCATTTGGTTTGATGTGTCCAGATCTGCACCCAAGAAAGTTATCCTTTGGGATGGTATCAGCCTTGACTTTTTTATGTTGACTGTGTATCCCATGGCTTGCAGTAGGTGAATAACCTTTCTCAAATCTTTTGTTAATTTGTTTTTGTTGTCCGCTTGTAACAGGCAGTCGTCCAGGTATGGATAAATTTGAATTCCCTGAAGCCTGCAATGAGCAATTACTGATGCCAGGCATTTCGTGAATACTCTGGGCGCAGTAGATAAGCCAAAAGGCAATGCTGAGAATTGATAATGCTCTGATCCTGCAAGAAATCTGAGGTATCTTCTGCAATTTGGTCGTATGGGGACGTGCAGGTATGCCTCCTTGAGATCTAGAGTTACCAGCCAAGACTCCTTGCCCAGCATGGGACGAAGTTGCTGTAGTGTCAGCATCTTGAATTTTGGAACAATGAGATATGTGTTTAGGGCGGACAGGTAGAGAATAGGTCCCCATTGATTTTCCTTTCTTGGTACCAGGAAAAGTCTGGAATAAAATCCTTGTCCTTGTTCCATAGACGGTACCTTTTCTATAGCTCTCATCCTTAGTAAGTGGTCTATTTGTTCTAGAGCAGTTGTCTTTTGGTTTGGAGGTAGGTTTGGCATTCCTCTCTTCCTTGGTAGAGTATGGAAGTGAAACCTGTAACCTTGGTCTATTGTCTGTAAAATCCATTTGTCTCCTGTAATGTAATGCCAGTTTACTGAAAATAAGGCTAGCTTTCCGCCTAAGGGTGCTTCTAGTTGTTCCCTGGTAGGTGGTTTCAGACCCAAGTCACTGTGATTGTCCTGTGGAAGTGGTAGTGGCTGGATCTGTGGCAGTACTTCTCTGGTTGCTAGGCTGCCACTGACGTCTCCTGTAGGCACCTCTGGATTGACCTCTGCCTCTTGGGTGCCTATTTCTGCCTCTCTGTGCTCTGGTGGTGTCTGGAAAGGACCAATTCTTGGAAGGCCAGTTCCTACTAAACCTCGGAGGCTGGACCTGTAAGAAATCCTTGACTGTCTGGACAGATTTTGCCTTTTCTTCCACCTTCTTTAACACTTGCTGTGCAGGGGAGCCAAACAAACTGTGTTTTTCCATGGGAGCATCTAGGAGCTTAGACTTTACATGGTCTGGTAAGGTTTGCTCTTTTAACCATGCATGCCTTCTGATCACTGTACCAGTCATAGCTGATCTAAAGGAAGCCTCCAGTGCATCATAGCCGCATTTTAAGGAATGATTACTGACCTGCTGAGTGTTATGTACCAATTCCTGAAGGGACTTACGGTCTAAAGGTTCAGGAGAGGACAGTTTTTTAGTTAGCTGATCTAACAAAAATTCCTGATACTGAATCATGTGGAATTGACAGTTTAAGGCCCTAGCCGAAAGAGTAGCAGAAGTATAAACTTTTTTACCCCATCTCTCTAAAGCCCTAGATTCTCTTTCAGAGGGGAGGGGGTTTTTGGCAGAGGCAGCTGCTACAGCTTTGGGGCCCTGAGAAATAGTTTCAGGATCTGCAATAGGAGCCTTATACAAGTGATAATGTGTGTCCGGAACCCTGTAGTATCTGTCGGGCTTAGCAGGGGCTGGGGGAAGAGAGTCAGGGGCAGTACAAGCATCATTAAATGCATCATCCACAACTGTAAGTACTGGAGGAATGGCTAAAGGCCTATGCTGTGGCAAATGTAAAAAGGTCCTAAGCCTTTTCCTAGAGTCTGAAAAATCCTGGCCCTGCCATTGAAATTGTTCTCTCATAGCATGCAATGTTTCCCCAAAAGAAAATTCCTCAGGAGGAGAGGCAGAAGGAATGGAGTCTTCTGCGTCAGAGTCCTCATATGGAGAGTAAGGGCCTTCTGGAGGATTTGAGTTTTCTGAATCATCAGAGGAGTAATCTGTAGAAACTGGCTCAGGGGGCTCTGCTCTAGGTCTCTTCTCTGGAGGGGGATGAGAGGCCCTGTCAGGGTGAGGCTGGGATCCCCTGATCAAAGAAATGAGATCCTCTGCTAGACTGAGCATTTGAGTACTAGAGCTAGGCCTGTGTGAGGGGGTTTTAGCAGGCATGGTCTTTGAAGATTTAGCTGCTTTAGCCCTAGAAAAAGCCTTAATTGACATGGATGCAGGGGGCCTAGCAGCTCCATGTGCAGGAGTAGATATATCTAAAGGGATAGTATCTGATAAATCCTGAGAACCTGTAAGAGCAGGTGGAAATTCAGTAGCAGATTCAGCCATGCTGGATGAGGCCTCGGTAGTAGGAGGCATGCTTTCGGCCGAAGGAAGAACCGAGGACTCGGTTTCAGCCGAAACCGAGACACTCGCGGTTGGCTTAAATGCGGTTTCGGCCGAAACCGCGAGTGTCGGTCCTTTTCCTTACGCTTTTTTGCTAATTGTGAAGTCGGAGTCTCTGACGGCATGTTGTAAGCAAAAGCGGAGCCGAAAAACTCCTCTGCAAACTCCAACCGACGTCTAAGTGTCCGTCGGTTGAAGGAAGCACAGGCTAGACAAGCTGCTATGTCGTGGTCTGGGCCTAAGCAAGGTAGCAGTAAGAGTGGAAATCTTTATGAGGTATTTGTTTCCCACAAGTTAAACAGTTATTCACTTTTTCTGACATCGGCTGAGGCAAGAAGAGTCCCCAACGGGGTACTTAGCTTTTTAGAAGTCTTCGGTAGTAGCAATCTCTGGTTCTGACCGACCGGCACTTGCGAACAGCTTCTGCTTCGGGCGCCACGCGGCAAGAAAGACTGAGGAAAATGGCGTCGGCTGATGCCTTTATACCCAATTGACAGCAGCTATGACGTCGGGTGAAGTGCGACATCAGCCGAGGCCAGACCCAGACTTTGGAATCCAGCCGACCGAAGGGCTGCCTGAGGCAGGACAACCCATTTGTTAGGACTGCAGATGCATCCTTGAAGGACATCTGGAACAACAGGTTCCAGGAAGTCCATCAGGTCACTTCAGAAGATGACAGGGAAGGGGGTAGTTACAGAAGAATGAAAATGGGCAACAAGGATGCATAGTTATGATGAGTACATAATGGATGTCCTTTTCATTCTTCCTCAGTGTACTGGACACAGTCCCCAGCTACGTGAATTTTGAGGGGCACTCATATAAGGATATTCTGGAAAACTGGATGAACCAAAAGCAGTTAAATTTCTGGAAATTATATCTAATTTGTAATGAGTCAGCCACGGTGGTGCAGTGGTTAGCTTTGTCGCCTCACAGCGAGGTTCTTCGGTTCGATACTCGGCTGGAGTGCCTTCTGTTCGGAGTCTGCATGTCCTCCCTGCAGTCAAGTGAGTTTAAAGACATGCAGGTAGGTCCGTGTGCCTTCTGTGAAGGTTGGACACTGGGCTGACAACCTGACACCGTAAAACTCCACTGCCAATCAATCTGTGGACCAGTGATCTGCTGTGATGACTCCTAATGGGAGAAGCTGAAAAACATTGCTATGTCTAATTTGTAATGAGTAATGAAAGTATGAGCCTTAGGCCAGATGACTGCTGCACAATCATCATCAATGGAGGTTCTAGACTAGAATGTCGATAGGGTGGCCTTGGATCTAGCTGAATGAGACTTGGGTGGTTTTGATAGGGAGAGATCATGCAAGGACTATGCCAAGGAAATGCAATTCATTATCCATCATATGTACACCTAAGAGATGTAGCATGTATTTTCCATTATTTGAAAATTTCAGAAAGAAGATGGGTAAATGAATGGTTTGATTTATGTTCTATTAACAGGCTACTTTTGGTAGGAAAGAAGGGTTGGTTTGTAAACTAACTGTCTGAGAAAAATAATGTAAGGGGGTTTGGATGAAAGAACTTGGAGTTCAGAAATTCTTTTTGCAGTTGTAATAACAAATAAGAAGGTTGTTTTCCAAGACAGAAATTTTACATCAGTTTTTGCTGAAGGCTCATAAAGTTATTGAGTCAGTCCTTGAAGTACTAATGCTAAATCCCAAGGAGTTCACTGATCTTTCACTGGACGTCTGAGCAAGACAATGCCTTTTAGGAAAACCTTGCATGATGTTGAAGCAGCCAAACAGGAAGCACTGTTTCCTGAGTGTACTTTGATTGTTGAAAAAATAGCACCTTCCTTAAAAAGAGAAGCTAAAAAGTCCAGCACTGAAGAAATACAGGCAGTAAAAGGATCAATGTCACTTTTCAGGGCCGAAATTGAGAATCTTTTCCATTTACTCCTTTAAATCCTCTTAGTGGAATCTTTCTGCGAGGACAAATTACATGACAAACTGGAGAAGCAAGCCTGAGCTGTCTAGCTATTAATGGAACTGGAGAAACCATGTGGTCAGTTTGTGGCCTGGGATACTGGGATGTTTTATCCCTGAGGGATGTGACAGAAGTCTCGTCTGGGGATCAGTATCCAAGGAGGATAATGAAGTTGAGACTAAAGGTGGGGGAACCACACCTGCTGAGGCCAAAAAAGAGCAACAAGGATAACCTAGCTGTTCAGATGAATGGCTTACTACAAGAATTTTTGAATCAGAGGTAGTGGGGGATAAGCATAAAGGAGACCGAAGGGCCAGACATGGACTACAGCATCTCTCAGTGACTCCCCTTGAGGGATTGGGGCAGAATACTTGCTGCATTTATTGTTGTGGGGGTGTTGCATAAAGATCACAGCAAGGTTAGCCCTAACAATGGAAAATCTCTTCTGCCACTAACTAGTAAAGAGACTATGTGTGAAGCTTCAAAATGGACCTGCTGAGTTTGTCTGCTAGTAAGCTGGATGTCCCTGGAATGTGTGTTGCCATTACAAAAAGGGATTGGAGGAAATCACCCACTGCCATACATACATACACACACACACACACACACAGACACACACACACAGCTTCTTGATACAGAGAATAAGAATGGGTTCCACCTTGTTTGTTGATGTACCAGACTATGGACATGTTGTTGGCTAGGATCACAATGGTCCCAAGAGGGACAACATCTTGAAATGCCTGCAACACTAAAAGGACTGCTCTCATCTCCGGGATGCTGATATGCAAACTGGTCTCTTGGGAGGATCATATGCCTTGGACCGGACTTCCCAAGAAATGCTGCCTCCCCAATTGGGGGGCATCCATGGTCACTGTGGCCACTGGGGGAGATAAAGGGGTGACCTGTGTAAATGTCATTTGACTGAATCCACCAATGAAGATGGTTTCTGGATACTGGAGTACGTTTGACTGGAAAGGATAGAGGATGTCAAAGCACAGACCACTGAACAGCTAGAATCCATTGTAAAACATGCATATAGTAAAGTGCTAATGGGACTAAAACTATAGAGGCTACAATGGAACCTAAACCCTGAAGGACAAGTCTGGCTGGAGGAACTGGATGAGAGAATCTATTGCACCTGGAGCTTGATCGTATCTATATGATGAATATGTAGAGAAGCAATTTGACTTATTGTTTATTGAGCACTGATAAACTCCAGGGTCTGTATCGGTTGTAGTTTGCATCTGGAAATGTTCACTGTAATGCCTACTGTTTGGCAAAATTGGAGCAAATAGTCCCTGGACTGTTCTAGATGATGGCTGGTTGGGGCAGTGAGAAGCCAGTCACCTAAGTATGGAAATACTCAGAATCCTTGCAGTCTTAGGAGAGCTATCACCACTGCCATACATTTGCTAAACACCCTGGGGGCTGTGGTAAGTTCAAAAGGCAGGGCTGTGAACTGGTAGTGGTTGGGTCCCAACAGAAACTCAAGTATCTTCGGGAGCATCTGTTCATTTTGATATGATAACATGCATCCTGAACATCAGTTTAGCACATCCAATCATCCTTGTGTAAAAGAGGTAGGATGGGCTGAACCGTGACCATTCGGAAATTTGATTTCCCAACATATTGGTTCAAATTGCTTAGATCCAAAATTGGTCTCAAGTCCCCTGTTTTTTTTGGCACTAAAAAGAAAGTACAGTTATGTACACTTACCATAAATGTAGATGTTCGAGTATATTCACTGTTGCAGTCATTACATTTGGGTTATCTGCTTGCAGGTAGCCCTCAGCCGGATTGATTATCAAAGTCTCGGGTCCTGCGTCGGTTGCTGTCTCTTTTTCCATGATGTCAGGTAGTCAGGGGTATAAAGCATGCAGCCGATGCCATTACATCAATTTTTCTTGCCCCAGATGTCAGATGCCCCCAAAATGGGAAGCAATTATATACAAGCATACACCTTCAACAAAAAGCAAATACACCAGAAAGCTTAAATACAGTAAACAAGAAGAGAGATATAGCCAATAGAAGTCAGGGGGCTGGAAAGAGGGTAACCGGGACTGCAAAAGTGAATACACTCGAACATCTACATTTATGGTAAGTGTACACAACTTTACTATGTTCTTCGTGTTTCACTACTGCAGTCATTACATTTGGGTAGATTCCCAAAGCTAAGGAAGGGAGAAGGCAGTTAAAGAGCATTAGGACCAGCTATTAGGCCCTGCAAGACTGCAGTGGCAAAACCAGCTCTGGATTTAGAAAAAAGAGGCAAGTGGTAATGCTTGGTGAAGGTATGAACAGAACTCCAGGTAGCAGTTTCTAGGATGTCCCTGGTAGGAACACCTCTGAGAAAGGCTGTTGAAGTAGATGCAGCCCTGGTGGAATGCGATTTTATCCCCTGTGGGGTAGGTTTTCCATGGTGCTTATAGCAGAAATTAATACAATGGCCTATCCATTTAGAAATGGTTTGCTTTGAAATGGCCTTCCTCTCTGCCCCTGCAGCAAGGGCAACTAGCAGCTGTTCAGTTTTCCTGAGAGGCTTAGTCCTGTCCAAAGAGTGCAGTATTCGTTCTCCTTGGTTCTGTGGAGTAGAAAAGAAGGTTGGCAAATGAATAGACTGATTAAGGGCCACACTGGATACCACCTTAGGCATAAAGGAATGATTGGTCCCGAGGAACACCCTGTCTGCATGGAAGATGATGAAGGGCTCCACTGCCATGAGGGCCTGTAATTCAGACACTCTTCTTGCTGAAGTGATGGCTAGAAGGAAGGCTGTTTTTCAAGAAAGGAATTTCAACTCTGCAGTTGCAGCTGGCTCAAAAGGAGGTAGCGTGAGCTTTTCCAATACAAAGTTAAGGTCCCAGGCTGGGGTAGGGGCTCTCCTGGGTGGTCTTACATTTTTGGCCCCTCTGAGGAATTGCTTCATCAGGGGGTGAGAGAAGAAGGATGGCTCAGTATTATAATGTGCTGAAATGGCTGAGGCATGAATTTTAATAAAAGAGAAGGAAAGGCCCTTGTGAAGCATCTCTGTTAAGTATTGAAGAATATGTGGTAAGCTGGGCACTGTTGTGCCCATCCCGAGTTTGGCTCCAGGAACAGTATCTTCTCCACTTTTCAGCATAGGATGTTTGAGTACTAGGCCTCCTTGCCTCCAGAATGACACCCAGCACTTGCTTACTGAGGGATGGTAATGGAGAGCTCAGGTAATTAGCCAGGTTGCAAGGCTAAGGGTTTGAAACTGGGGGTGCAGAATCTGGCCCTCCTGCTGGGACAGCAAGAAAGGGGTCTGAGGCAGGTGCCATGGTTCCAGCAGTGACATACTGCACAAGAGGGGGTACCAGTGTTGGCATGGCCAGTCTGGTGCAATGAATATTGTCCTTGGTTTGTCCTGTTTGATCTTTAGTAGAATTTTTGAGAGGAGAGGCAGAGGGGGAAGGCATAAACTGAGAGGCTTTCCAGGTGAGGGACAGAGCATCCACTTTCCAAGCTTGTCTGTGGTGAGTCCTTGTGCAGAATTTGTCCAACTGATAGTTCTGAGGGGAGGCAAACAGGTCTATCTCTGGGCTCCCCCCATTTGTTTCTCAAAATGTTGAATATCTTTGGTCCCAGTTTCCACACGTGTGGGTCCATGAGATTTCTGCTTAGGTCGTCTGCCAGTGAATTTAGCTTGCCTGGCAGGAACTGAGCTTGTAGGTGCACTTGGTAGCTCAAGGCTGTGTTCCACAGAGCCATGGCTAGTCTGCAGAGAGGGTATGAGTGGGTGCCCCCCTGCTTGTTTATGTACCACATAACAGTGGTGTTGTCTGTCTTTAGCAATAATTGTCGTGGAAGAATGTGGTCCTTGAAGGCTGTCAGAGAATTCTGTACAGCTAACATTTCTTTTTGATTGATATGCAGGTGCATTTGACTTGGGTTCCATTTGCCCTAAGTGCACTGCCATGCCAAGTCAGCCCCCCATGCATAGTCTTGTGCGTCTGTTGTTAGGGTTTGGGCGGCAGAGGGTAGAATGAATGGCAGTCCCTTGTTATGGTAGCAGGCCTCTGCCCATCAAAGGAACTCTATCTTTATACAAGGAATGATAGGAATCACTGATTCCAGGTCCTGAGAATGTTGACACCACAGGCTTTTTAGATACAATTGTAGCTTCCTCATATGCAGTCTTGCATATGGAATTAGTAGGATGCAAGAGGCCATGAACCCCGGGACTTGCAGTATTTCCCTTGCAGATAGCTGGGTCTTTGTGGCCAGTAGTTTGAAGTAGGCTACCAAATAAACTTGTTTCTCTGGCGTGAGGTAAGCCATCTGGGAAGTTGTGCTCAAGCTTGCTCCCAGGAATACAATTTGTTGGCAGGGTACTAGGTGAGATTTCTTTTCGTTTATGGTGTACCCCAATGAGGTTAGCAGTTTCTTTACAAATGCCAGATGATTCAATAGTGTGTCCTGGCTTTCTGCCTGAATTAGACAATCGTCCAGGTATGGGTATATTTGAATATTTCTTTGCCTGCAGAATGCGATGACTGGAGCTAGGCATTTTGTGAGTACCCTGGCCACAATAGACAAGTGAAAGGGCAGTGCAGAGAACTGATAGTACATGTAGCCTGCTCTGAAGCATAGGTATTTTCTGCAAGATTCCCTTATTGGGATGTGCAGGTAAGGTTCATAGGTTGGTACTAGGCTATTGGCCCTAGGGCCTATACAAGGCTAGCCATAACAATTCCCTGGCTATTTCTTCCCACACTATTTACTTCCCTGGAAACCTGTCTAGCAGGGCGACTGATATGATCCCCGGGGTGAATTTCCTATCTCCCATCCAATTATCAAGGTTCCTTTTGAAGAGGGCCAAAGAGGTGCTCTGCCTTTAAGACCAATGTTGCCAACCAGGCATTTTTTGCCTCGCATAGGAAGCAGATGATGAAGAGTTAGCATTCTGAATTTTGGGATGACCAAAAAGGTGTTTAGGATAGACAGGTCCAGGATAGGACGCCAGGAGTTTTCTTTTCTGGGTACCAGGAAATGTATGGAGTAAAAACCTTGTCCCCATTCCTGTGCTGGGACAGGCTGAATAGCCCTGATATTTAGAAGAGAGAGAAAGTACAGTTGTGTACACTTACCATAAATGTAGATGTTCTTCGTGTTTCACTATTGCAGTCATTACATTTGGGTAGAGTCCCAAAGCTAAGGTTGGGAGGCTGGAGCTAAACAGCATTAGAAGCGGCTATGAGGCCCTGCAGAACTGCAGTGGCAAAGCCTGCCCTGGATTTAAAGTAGAGTTGCATATGATTGTGCTTTGTAAAGGTGTGCACTGAACTCCAAGTAGCAGCCTCTAAAATGTCTTTGGTAAGTACTCCCCTGAGGAAGGCTGCTGAAGTGGCTGCAGCTCTGGTTGAATGTGACCTAATGCCCTTAGGCACTGGCTTGCCATGCTGTGAATAGCAGAAATGAATGCAGTGGCCTATCCACTTTGAAATGGTCTGCTTAGAGATGGCCTTTCCTTGTGATCCTGCAGCATATGCCACTAGTAATTGCTCTGTCTTCCTGAAAATTTTGGTTTTGTCCAAGTAGAATCTAAGCTGTCTGTGTACGTCCAAAGAATGCAGAATTATCTCCCCCCTTGTTCTGTGGATTTGGATAAAAAGTTGGCAGATGAATAGTTTGGTTAAGAACCACACTGGACACCACCTTAGGCATAAATGTTGGGTTTGTCCTCAGAGAAACCCTGTCAGGATAAAAAGTGATAAACGGTTCCACCGCCATGAGTGCCTGCAGCTCTGAAACTCGTCTTGCAGAAGTTATTGCTAGAAGCAGAGCTGTTTTCCAAGATAAAAACTTTATATCAGCAGTAGCAGCTGGCTCAAAGGGAGACACGGTGAGTTTTTCCAAGACATAGTTGAGGTCCCATGCAGGTATTGGTGATCTCCTTGGAGGCCTTACATTTTTGGCTCCTCTGAGGTACTGCCTTAACAAAGGATGAGAAAAGATTGGTGGCTCTGTATTGTAAAGAGCTGAAATGGCAGAGGCATGAATTTTAAATGATGAAAAAGATAGGCCTTTGTCCAGCATCTCAGTTAAGTATTGCAAAATCTGAGAAAAATTTGGTACAGCTGAATCAGTTCCTTGTGCCTGGTTCCAAGAACAGAATCTCTTCCATTTTCCAGCATAAAATTTTCTAGTACTATGCCTTCTGGCTTCCAAAATGACATCCATCACAGCTTTACTGAGAGGAATGGTTTGTATGACTACATTATCCACCATGCCGCCAGGTTTAAAGTACTGAGTTGGCTGTGCAGGATCTGATTGTTTTGCTGGGACAGTAGATGAGGTATTCGAGGTAAGGTCCAAGCTGGGCATTGAGACATGTTCCTTAGGATTGGATACCAGTACTGGCAGGGCCAGTCTGGGGCAATCAGTATCATCTTTGGCTTCTCCTGTCTGACCTTTAAGAGTACCTTGGGGAGGAGAGGCAGTGGAGGACAGGCATATACGGATAGTTTTTTCCAGCTGAAAGATAGGGCGTCCACTTTCCATGCTTGTCTGTGATAAGTCCTTGTTTAGTTGGTAATTGTGAGAGGAAGCAAATAGATCTATGTCCGGGCATCCCCATTTCCTTGTTATCATGCTGAAGACTTGTGGATCCAGCTGCCACTTGTGGGGATCCATGAGGTTTCTGCTTAGTTCGTCTGCCAGAGTGTTTTTCTTTCCTGGCAGGAATTGTGCCTGCAGATGTACTTGGTAAGTCAATGCTGTGTCCCACAAAGTCATGGTTAGTCTGCAAAGGGGGTAAGAATGTGTCCCCCCCTGCTTGTTTATATACCACATGACCGTGGTGTTGTCTGTCTTTATCAGTAGTTGTCCTGGATGAAGTTGGTCCTTGAAGGCTGTCAGGGCATTTTGGACAGCTAACATCTCTTTTTGATTGATATGTAGATACATTTGGTTTGAGGACCATGTGCCCTGAATGCATTTTCCTGCCATGTGGGCCCCGCAGGCTTAATCTGATGCATCTGTTGTTAGTGTCTGCCTGGCTGGGGGTAATGTGAATGGCTGTCCCTTGTTCTGGTGACAAGCCTTCACCCACCATCGAAACTCCTGTTGCAGGCAAGGAATGAGAGCAATCGTTTCCAGGCTGTGGCAACGTTGAGTCCAAACACTTTTTAGGTACCACTGAAGTTTCCTCATATGCAGTCTTGCATATGGTATTAGTAGGATGCAGGATGCCATGAAGCCCAAAGTCTGCAGAATTTTTCTTGCAGATAACTGGGCCTTTGTTGCCAACATTTTGAAATAGGTAGTCAGCTGCCTTTGTCTGGCATGAGATATGCCATCTGGGCAGTTGTATTTAAGCTTGCACCCAGGAATATTATCTCTTGAGAGGGTACTAGTTTTGATTTCTTTTCATTGACTGTGTACCCTAGGAATGTTGGAAGTCTTTTCACAAATGCCAGATACTGTGGAAGAATGTCCTTATTCTCTGCTTGAATTAGACAGTCGTCCAAGTAAGGATATATTTGTATTCCTTTTCATCTGCAGAATGCAATAACTGGAGCCAGGCACTTTGTAAAGACCCTGGGTGCAGTAGATAAGCCAAAGGGCAGTGCAGGGAATTGGTAATGCATTGAGCCTGCCTTGAATCTGAGGTATCTTCTGCATGATTGTCTGATTGGGGCATGCAGGTATGCCTCTTTTAAGTCTAAAGTCACAAGCCAAGCATTCTTGCCCAGCATGGGCAGAAGCTGCTGCAAGGTCAACATTTTGAATTTTGGTATATCCAGGAATGTTAAACTAAAAGTTAACAGTGTCACTGGTTACCTGCAATGCACTTGTAAGCTAATTTGTTAAATAATGCTTCATGGACATTTTGTATGCATATCTAACAATCAGAATAAAAAAAAAATGTAGCACATTAAGATTGCGGATATATTTACTTTTCAGCATAATTATCATCCAGCATAGCAAGAATTTTTATGATATATGTGTGTGTTCTTTTTATTTTTTATGTTTTTATTTTTATTCTGATTGTTAGATATGCATACAAAATGTCCATGAATTAGTGTACTTAAGACAGTTATACTATTTTTATATCAACCCGACATTAACGCTATAGAGTTTGCATTGTGATTTTTTGCATTTGCTGCTCAGTCCCACTATAGCTTTAAAATAGCTAATTGAATATTTAATTAATTATTGAATAATTGTTCTCAATCAGTTGTTTGGCTTTTAAGTATTTAAAGCATGTGGATTTTTGTAAAACTGTCTTGGATCTGAAGAAGCTACACCTAGTGAAAGCGCGTATCCTCGTTTTTTCTATAATAAACTGTCCGTTTATTATCTCGTCTGGTTGGTATTATTCTCATGTGTTTTGGGATTTATTGAAGCTGCTTACCTGTTTTATGAAGATATTCCTCACTCAACTCACCACTTGTTTGATTTATACAGAAGCATATCCATGAATGTGTTCAGAATAGATATGTCCAGTATTGGTCTCCAGGCCTTGTCCTTTCTGGGTACCAAGAACAGAGTAAATTCCTTGTCCCTGCTCTTGTTCTGGTACTTGTTGAATGGCCCCCATGTCCATGAGGGATGAGACTTGTTTTTGCGCCTCTACCCATTGATTTTTTGGCAGATCTGGCCAGCCGTTTGCCCTTGGTAGGGTATGAAAATGGAACTTGTAGCCTTGTGACACTATATTTAGAACCCAGTTGTCCTGGGTTATAATGTGCCAATTTTGAGAAAACAGTGCTAAATTTCCCAAGGGTGCTGTCAAGAGATACGTGCTTGGTGCAGGCAGGGGGAAGTCATAGACATAGTAACCCTCCCACCATACCTATTACCCACAGAGCACAATCATAAAGTTCCCCTTATAAACAAACACATTCAAAAACTGAGAAAACTAATAATCTCATGCTTATCAAAACTAGCCCTAAGTGGAGACATCCACCCCAACCCTGGCCCTACCATCTCCAACCCCAATCTTCATAATCAGACTAGAAACCACAACTTCTCCCATATTACAGCCAACAGAAAGCCAAGTGACTTCCTTCTACTATGCCTAAATATTAGTATATCCAACAAAGTCCATGAACTCCATGCCACCATAGACTTGTACTCCCCAGATATAGTCATCCTGACAGAAACCTGGCTAAAACCTCACATTACCAGTGAGCAAATACTCCCTACAGGTTATGTCATACTAAGAGTAGACCAGCTAAACAAAAAAGGAGGTGGTGTAGCTATAATATTTAAACAGCATCTAAACATCCAGATCTTAAAATCATCAGCTCCACAAATAGGCAATGAAGAAATAATATATACCAACCTCAAAATTAACCAAAACAAAACCATCAACATAATTGAATGCTTCCCACCTGTCCAAAACATCCCTCCCCTAGAAAACCTCCTCAGCTGGTCTACTCACCATCTCCCCCAAGAAACTATCATCGTAAGTGATTTCAATATTGACTGGCAATCCTGTTCTGGCAACAATCCAACCCATCATGTACACCTTCATGGCTTCACTCAACTAGTCCAGTCACCAACCAGGATAAATAAAAACTCCACCAAGCACACTACCCTGGATTGGATACTAGTCAGTAAGAGCCCCCAGTCATATATCACAGGCTGCTTATAAGATAGCCTCAGTGATCACTCCCCAACATTCCTACTCAAAAAATACCCATACCAAGCTAAACCTGTCATCTATCGTCAAATACATAAAAAACTAAACTTTAACCCACTCACATTCATCTCATCCCTCAAAGAATGTAACTGGCATCCTCTAAAGTACCTCAGTCTAGATGATGCAGTTGAATTTTTTCATACTACCTTCCTGAACATCCTTAATTACCATGCCCCCATAAGATTCTCCAGAACAAAAGCACAACCCTCCCCATGGCTACAGAAAACCACTAAGTCAGAAATGAAAAACAGGGATAAAGCCTGGGAGCACTGGCACAAAACCAAAACCCCCTCAGCTAGACAGAAATTCCTAGAACTACGCAATAGAGTCAAAAAGCTAATAAAACAGGACAAATCCCAATACTACCAGTCTGCCCTAGTCTCCTCACAACACAGCCCCAAACAATTCTGGTCCTCCATAAACTCCATCCTCCACCCAGGTAAAGTCAGTACCCCTCCTCCTAACATCCCTCACTCCTCAGAAAATATTGCTACCTCATTCAACACACACTTCACCCAAACCATACTATCACTAGCTAAACAACACAACCCCTCCTCCAACCCACACCTTCAACTAGTAATCTCCCACTGCCTTCTTTTTCTCCTGTACCTACCTCCAACATAAAAAGACTCTTAACTAAACTTAAACCCACCAAATTAGCAGCAGACAGCCTCCCAAGTGAATACCTACAAATCGCAGCTGATGCTCTGGCCTACCCAGTATCCATCTTGATTAACCGATCTCTGTCAGAAAGTTACGTTCCCACACTGTGGAAAGTATCACATATAATTGCCCTCCACAAAGGCGGACCCTCCACAGAACTAACCAATTACCGCCCCATAGCTATTCTCTCTCCACTCTCCAAAATACTAGAGAGATGCATACACTCTCAGGTCTCAGACTACCTCCTTACTATCAACCTCCTTTCCAGTACTCAGCATGGTTTCCGACCAAACCATAGCACCACCACTGCCTTACTCTCCTTTACTAACACTATCCTTCAGCATAAAAACAATGGCTATCTCTCCCCTCTGCTACTTTCCTAGACCTATCTAAAGCATTTGACATGGTCCCACACAAACAACTTATCTCTGTCCTCAATAACCTATCCTTCTCACAATCGGTCACCAACTGGTTTCAGAGTTACCTGTCTGACGGTCAACAATCCATTGTATGGCAGAATGACATATCTCCCCAACTACCTGTCTCCATAGGGGTTCCCCAAGGATCCATCCTTGGACCCCTACTCTTCTCTGTTTACACCAATAATCTAGCCTCTGCCACCAAACATGGCACGCTCATACAATACACAGATGACTCGACCATCATCTGCTCAGCCCAGTCCCTACCAAAACTGCAAAAAGTCACACAGGAAGCCTTTTCCTCTGTTGAAACATGGTTATCCGATGCCCGATTAATACTCAACCCAAACAAAACTAAACTACTCATCTTCCAACCCACCAAACATATTCAAAACAACTCTCACTTTAACATCACGGCAAAAGACAACACCACTATATACCCAACTGAACACACCAAATTGCTAGGAGTGGAAATAGACAATAAACTAAAATTTGACATTCACATATCCATGACTATAAAAAAAGTCCACAAAAAACTAGGAGCGTTATACAGAAATAAGCAATTTCTCACCAAAGCAGCAAAGATTTCAATAGCAAATTCCCACCTTATCTCCACCCTACTTTATGCCTCTCCAATATATACCAACCTAAGGCAATGTGATCTAAACAAGCTAGAGACCTGCTACAACAAAATAGCCAAATTTGCCACAGGGGCATCTTACCGTAGTCACCACTGTCTCTCACTTGCTGAACTGGGCTGGCTTGAACTCCCTCACCTCCTTCAGTGGTATCAACTCTCACTCGCCCACAAACTAGTAAACCATCCACTAAATGTCCCATCCCTCCAGAATCTACTCCAACCCTATCGCACCACCAGACCACTAAGATCCAGCAGCAAAAATCACTTACAGATCACTAAAGCCAATAACTCTGCTGGTGAAGTACTATTCTCTTGCGCCATAGCCAAATTATGGAACTCACTCCCACCCACAATTACCTCCATACCATCATACACCCACTTCAAAACTTTACTAAAAGCGCAACTAAAAACATGCTGGCTATGCCCTTGCAACTCCCACTCTAATATCATACACCCCATCCAACCACTACCTTTCTTTCTACTCCACTAACTACCTTGATTATAGCAAGCTCAGATGCTCATAAGCCAGTACTTATTATACAGCACAAACTTCTTCTTCTTGTAACATTTGTTAATGTCTGGTATGCACTTCACAGATAAAGATTCTAGTTGTCTACTGATGTACTATGTTCTTCATCTGTAAATATGTTGTAAGTAATTGCTATGTAAATTGTTATTCACTATGTAATCCAATGTATATACTGTCTGTTTATTTTAACTGTGAAGCTTTTCTCCCCGGGCCTCCGCTGAAAATGGACCTACGTCCAGTCGGACACTCCCGGTCAACAAATTTAAGCAAAATAAAAAAATTGGGAGTGTTTCCTGTATGGTTGTGATTTGTCTTCTCCAACTTTGAAGGTAGAAGCACCCCATTGCTTTGACCTGTATGAACCTTGCGCCTGGGATCTGCATCTAGGGCGTCTGGATCTGACCCTTTGAGGTCTGTCTGACACAGGAAAGGACCAATTCTTTGTAGGCCAGTGTCTACTAAACCTAGGTGGCTGTACTTGTAAAAATCTTTGAAAGTTTGCATAGATTTAGCTTTGTCCTCCATTTTCTTTTAACACCTCTTCTGCCTTAACCCCAAACAAAGAATCATGCTGTAAAGGTGAATCTAATAATTTAACTTTAACATGATCAGGCAGATTTTGTTCTTTTAACCAAGCATGCCTCTTAATTACAGAACCCGTAACTGCGGCCCTGCAGGAGGCCTTCAAAAAATCAAAACCACATTGCAAAGTATGTTTTCCAACTTGTTCAGCTGCATGCAATAAATCCTGCATGTCCTTGTTTTCTGCACATTCAGAATTTAACATTTTCTGTTTAAGCAATGCCATGACATGTTGCTGATATCTCTCTCTTTTTCTTTGCGTTTTTTGTGAACTTCGGTAGTCGGATGGCTATCTGACGACATTTCTGTAAATTAAACCGATGGCCAAAATAGTTTGAAGCAAAATCATATCGACGTTTAATAGTGCGTTGGTTAAATCTAGCACAAAACCGACAACCAGAAACATTGTGATCAGGGCCTAGGCAAGGAATACAGTAAGAATGAAAGTCCTTATATGAGGTATTTGCTTTCCACAAGAAATACAATTATTAACTTTTTCTGACATCTGTCTGGAGCAAGAAAAAAGGTTCCCCAATGGGGTACTTAGCTTTATTGAAGACTTTGGTTCTGAAACTCGAACATGAAAATTTCAGGAGTCAGCCGACTGGCACTTGCGAACTGATTCTGCTTCGTGCACCACGCGGCAAGAAAGACTGAAGAAAATGGCGTCAGCTGCTTATTTTATACCCTGATGACCTGACGTCAGGGAAGGGGCGACAGCAACCGACGCAGGACCCAAGACTTTGGAATTCAGGCCAACTGAGGGCAACCTGCCAGCAGGATTACCTAAATGTAATGACTGCAACAGTGAAACATGAAGAATATCCTGCTGTTGAGCCTCTGCCCACTGATTTGGGGGTAAGTCTGGCCAACCGTTTGGGATTGGTAAGGTGTGGAAGTGGAATCTGTATCCTTGGAAAACTATATTTAAAACCCATTTGTCTTGGGTAATGAGTTCCCAGTTTTTTGCATGCAGGGCGATCTTTCCCCCTAAAGGAGCAGTCAGTTGAGCAGGCCTTGGAAGGTTTAAGGTTAAGTCATTGTGACAGTTTACCATACGGGGGTGTCTTACTACTTCCAGCTTTGGAAGTGGGAGCCCCCCACTGCTTAGGCCTGTGAGTACCTTGAGACTGTAGCCTAGGTGGTCTGCTGGTCATGGGTTTGGACTGAGAAGGCCTGGAAGACACAGGAAAGGACTAATTCTTAGAAGGCCAATGCCTACTAAATCTGGGAGGTTGTACTTGCAGGAAATCTTTAACAGTTTGCATAGATTTAGCTTTTTCCTCCATCTTTTTAAGTACTACTTCTGCTTTGTTGCCAAATAGGTGATCTTGGTTTAAAGGAGCATCCAGTAATTTAGCTTTAACATGATATGGCAAAGTTTGTTCCTTAAGCCAAGCATGCCTTCTACGAACAGACCCAGTGACAGCAGCCCTGCAAGATGCCTCTAAGGAATCAAAACCAAATTGCAAAGTATGTTTACCAACTTGTTCAGCAGAATGCATTAAATCCAGTAATTCTTTATTTTCAGCACAGTCAGGATCAACATCATTTTCTGTTGAAGTAATCCAGTAATATGCTGCTGATACTTTAACATATGAAACTGGCAGTTTAAGGCCCTAATAGCCAACGTAGCAAAGTGTATACCTTCTTACCCCATCTGTCCAGGGCCCTGGAATCTCTATCAGAGGGGGTAGGGTTTCTGGCAGTAGTAGCCTTAATGCCTTTGGGTCCCTGAGAAATGGTCTCTGGGTCTGCAGTAGGATTTTAAAAGAAGAACTTGTGAGAGTCAGGTACTCTGTAATACCTGTCAGGTTTCTTGGGAGCTGGAGGTAAAGTGCCTGGGGCCAGGCTAGATTCCAAGAAGGCATCATCTACAATGTCCAGTACAGGAGGGATAGCTAAAGGCCTGTGATGAGGTAGGAGTAAGAATTCCCTAAGCCTCTTTTTGGAGTCAGAGTAATCCTGGCTTTCCCAGTGGAAATGCTCCCTAAGAGTGTGCAATGTTTCACTAAAAGAGAAATCTTCTGGAGGGGAAGCAGAGGGCATGGAGTCCTCTGCATCAGAATCCTCATAGGTAGATAAGGGCAAATCCTGGTCATCAGAAGAAACAGAAATTTCAGAATCCTGCTCAGAAGAATCAGAAGAAAAATCAGTTCTAGGTCTCTTAGAGGGAGAAGGCTGGCTTCCCCTAATTAGAGTAATAAGGTCTTCAGCCATTCTTAACATTTGTTTTTTAGGCATCTGAGCCTGACCATGCAGTTTGGACGTCGGTTTTTTAGGAGTGGATCGAGTTTTAGGCCTTGAAGAAGAAGAAGATGACGTTGGTTTGATATGCAAGTCAGTAGGCCTGAATACACCCTCAGAAGCCGGTGCCTATACAGCGGCTCCAGATCCATCCAAGGTAGAGACATCCATAGGCTCCCATAGGTGAAGAAGCATCTCGCGGCATATCGGACTCTGAATGGGTCTCAGTAGAGGCCTGCAAATCTGAAGTAGCGGGTAAAAGGGGCTGCAAAAGTACCTCACTGAGTACTGGCGAACTGACGATTAGCTTAATGGAAGCATCGTCGTCAGCTTTGGACCTATGCAGTCTGTCTCTGTCTTTTTCTTTACGTTTTTTCGGAATGTAGGTAGTTGGATGGCTTACTAAAGCCATTTCTGGATAATTAAACCGAGTACCGAAATAGTTTAATGTGAAAATGAATGGACGACGAATAGTTTGAGGATTGAATAAGACACAAAACCGACAGCGTGGGATGTCGTGGTCTGGGCCTAAGCAAGGAATGCAGTACGAATGAAAATCTTTATGAGGTATTTGCTTTCCACAAGTAATACAATTGTTAACTTTTACTGACATCAGTTTTGAGCAAGAAAAAGGATCCCAAATGGGGTACTTAGCATTTTTGAAGACTTCGATTCTGAAACTCGAAAACAAAAATTTCAGGAGTTGGCTTACTGGCACTTGCGAACTGCTTCTGCTTCGGGCACCGCATGGCAAGAAAGACTGATGTAATGGCACCGGCTGCATGCTTTATACCACTGACAACCTGACGTCATGGAAGAAGAGACAGCAACCGACGCAGGACCCAAGACTTTGATAATTAGGCCAGCTGAGGGCTACCTGCAAGCAGATAACACAAATGCAATGACTGCAACAGCGAAACACGAAGAACATCATCAAGTTCTGAATCCTCTGTGGTCTGGTGGGATCTCCTGGATAACTCTTATGTCCATCAGCTTTTGAATTTCTTGAGCTGCAGCTTCTCTCTGACTGGATGGAAAGTCAGGAAGCTTTCTTTTATTTGGTTGGGGGAGTATGGAAAAATGGTATAAAATAAAGTACAGTTGTGTACACTTACCATAAATGTACATGTTCGAGTGTATTCACTGTTGCAGTCATCACACTTGGGTTATCCTGCCAGGGGTAGCCCTCAGTCAGCCTGAATACCAGAGACTTAGTATTTCTGTGTCGGTTGCTGTCGCTCCAGGACTAACATCAGGTCATCAGTGGTATAAAAATCAGGCAGCCGATGCCAGTACATCAGTTTTTCTTGGCCCAAATGTCAGGAGCCCCCAAATAGGGAGCTAGATTATGGTGGAAGAACATCACCAGTAGAAAGTAAATACCAAAAATCCCTGTAACGAGTGAGGGAGAGAGAGAGACAAGGGGGATGGAGGGTGGGAAACCAGGGCTGCAACAGTGAATACACTCGAACAACTACATTTATGGTAAGTGTACACAACTGTACTATGTTCTGTGTATTTTACTGTTGCAGTCATCACACTTGGGTCAATTCCCAAAGCTGAAGAAAAGGGTGGAGGCAGTCAAGAAGACTGGGGGCTGGCTAGCATGCCCTGCAAGATTGTGGTTGCAAAGCCTGCCCTGGATTTTGAGAAGATAGGCAGGTGGCAATGCTTGGTGAAGGTACGAACAGAACTCCATGTTGCAGCCTCCAGGATGTCCTTGGTAGGGACCCCTTTGAGAAAATTTGCTGGGGTGGAGGTTGCCCTGGTGGAATGTGTCCTGACCCCCTTAGATACGGTTTCCTGTGGTATTTGTAGCAAAAATGGATACAGCGTGCTATCCATTTGCAGATTGTTTGTTTGGATATGGCCTTGCCCTCTGCCCCTGCTCCAAACCTGACTAGCAATTGGTCAGTTTCCCTAAAAGATTTAGTCATATCCAGGCAGAATCTGAGGTGTCTGTGCACATCTAGAAAATGCATAATCCTTTCCCCCTTGTTTTGTGGGTTAGGGAAAAAGGTGGGCAAATGAACAGTTTGGTTGAGAGCCACACTGGACACCACTTTAGGCATGAACGTTGGGTTAGTCCAGAGGGAGACCTTATCAGCATGAAAAATGATGAACGGCTCTACTGCCATGAGTGCTTGTAGCTCTGAAACTCTTCTAGCAGATGTGATGGCCAGAAGCAAGGCTGTTTTCCAAGAGAGGAATTTTAACTCTGCTGAAGTGGCAGGCTCAAAGGGGGGTAGTGTGAGCTTTTCCAACACAAAGTTAAGGTCCCAAGCTGGGGTAGGAGCTCTTCTGGGTGGCCTTAAATTGTTAGCCCCTCTTAGGAACTGTTTGATGAGAGGGTGAGAAAAGAGAGGTGGCCCTGTGCTGTAATGAGCAGAGATGACAGAGGCATGAATTTTAATGAAAGAGAAGGATAGGCCCCTGTGTAGTAGGTCTGCTAGGTAATCCAGGATGAGAGGTAGGGAGGGCTGTGCTGTTTCAGCTCCTTTAGCCTAAATCCAGGTGCAATACCTTTTCCACTTGTCAGCATAGGATTTTCTAGTGCTGGGGTGTCTGGCCTCACGTATAACATCCAGGACTTGCTTGCTTAGACTGGCAACTTGAAAAGAGGTCAGGAAATAAGCCAGGCTGCCAGATTCAGGGTCTGCAATTGTGGATCAAGAATTCCCCATTCTGCTGGGTCAAAAGAGTTGGGATCTGGGGTAGGTGCCATGGTGACAGATTGCGCAGCAGTGGGTACCAATGCTAGCATGGCCAGTCTGGGGCAATCAAGATTTCTCTTGGTTTTTCCTCTCTTATTTTGAGTAGTACCCTTGAAAGTAGAGGTAGAGGGGGGAATGCATAGATTGAGAGGTTTACCCACTGGAAGGATAGGGCATCCAATTTCCAGGCATTGCTGTGAGGTTCCCTGGTGCAGAACTTGCTGAGCTGGGGATTGTTGTGGAAGGCAAAGAGGTCCACCTTCTGGGTGCCCCATTTCTGGGTTACAAGGCTGAAGGTGCTGTGGTCTAGCTGCCACTTGGGTGGGTCTCGGAGGTTTCTGCTAAAGTTGTCTGCCAGAGAGTTTTGGGAGGCTGGGAAAAATTGTGCTTGCAGGCGAATTTGCATGGCTAAAGCCGTGTGTCAAAGGGTCATGGTGAGCCTGCAGAGGGGATAAGAATGAGTTCCTCCCTGCTTGTCAATGTACCACATCACTGTGGTGTTGTCTGCTTTGATCAGTAGAGGCCCCGGGGAGAGTAGAGGTCTGACAACTATCAAAGCATGCTGAACAGCTAACATCTCTTTTTGGTTGATGTGCAGATGTATTTGATTTGGGCTCCAATGGCCCTGAATGCATCTGTCATCCAGGTGTGCACCCCAGGCATAATCTGATGCATCTGTGGTTAGGGTCTGGGCGGTGTGGGGTTGTGAGAAGGGAAGACCCTTGTTGTGGATGCATGCTGCTGCCCACCAAAGAAAATCTTTCCTTAGACAGGGTATTATAGCTATGATAGTTTCCAGGTCCTGAGAGTGTTGACACCAAAGGCTTTTTAGGTACCATTGAAGTTTCCTCATACGCAGTCTGGCACATGGAATGAATAGGATGCAGGATGCCATGAACCCTAGAGCTTGCAGGATTTTCCTTGCGGATAACTGGGTTCTGATGGCTAGTTGAAAGAAGTAGCCTCTCAGACAGGCTTGTTTTTCTGGAGTAAGGAATGCCATCTGGGAAGGTGTGTCCAGGCTTGCTCCTAGGAATACAATTGGGAGGGTTGGGAGGGTGCCCTAATGGTTAAGGTGTTTGCCTTACAAACACAAGGTGTAGGGTTTGAGTCTCACAAGGGATAATTGGCTAGGCTTAAAATGGCTCGCAAGGGCAATTAGCTTAGTACTAATCTATGAACCTATGAACCTATAATTTTCTGAGTGGATACTAGTTTGGATTTCTTTTCATTTATATTGTACCCCACGGAGGTCAGTAGGTGCTTTACAAAGGGTCAGGTGCTGTAACAGCTTTTCCTGTCTGCCTGAAGCAGGCAGTCATCCAAGTAGGGGTAAATTTGAATATTCCTTTGACTGAAAAAAGCAATGGCTGGAGCCAGGCATTTTGTGAAAACTCTGGAAGCAGTTGATAAGCCAAAGGGAGGTGCAGAGAACTGAAAGTGCATAGATCCTGCTCTGAAACTCAGATATTTCCTGCAGGAATCCCTGATTGGGATGTGTAGACAGGCCTCTTTTAGGTCTAAGGTGGCTAACCAAGCATCCTTGGATAACATAGGAAGAAGCTGCTGGAGGGTGAGCATTTTGAATTTTGGTATCACCATGAAGATGTTTAGAATTGATAGATCAAGGATTGGGCACCAAGTGCCCTCTTTTCTGGGTACCAGGAAAAGCCTGGAATAAAAACCTTGGCCTGTCTGGTCTGCAGGAACAGGCTGTATTGCCCTCATGGAGAGCAGGGAATGGACTTGGTTTTGTGCCTCTGCCCACTGGTTTGGAGGAAGATCTGGGAACCCTTTTGGGGTAGGTAGACTGTGGAAATAAAATTTTTATCCCTGCGACACTATGTTCAGAACCCATTGGTCATTGGTGATAGAAGCCCAGTTTTTGGCATGGGAGGAGAGTTTTCCTCCTAAGAGCACAAGCAGGTGGGCAGAGGTAAGAGGTGGAGGTTTAAAGTTATTGTGAGTTCTTTCCATAATGGGGTGGCTTAGTACTCCCTGTTTTTGAAGTGGAGGAACTCCATTGCTTAGATCTCTGCATTCCCTGGGACTGCTGTCTGAGGGATTTGCTTCCCCTAGGTCTCATCTGAGCTGGTCTTGAGGGGACCAAAAAGGACTAGTGCTTGGAGGGGCATTGCCTACTGAACCTCGGAGGCTGAACCTGCAAGACGTCTTTAACTGTCTGCATAGATTTAACTTTTTCTTCCATCTTTTTTAAGACCTCTTCTGCATTGGTGCCAAACAAATTGTCTCTGTTCAATGGTGCGTCGAATAGTTTTGATTTGACATGGTCTGGCAAGGTCTGTTCCTTAAGACAAGCATGTCTTCTAAGTACATAACCTGTGACTGCTGCCCTGTAGGATCTGTCTATGGCGTCAAAGCCACATTGCAACGTGTGTCTAGTAACCTGGCTTGCAGAATGCATAAGCTCCTGTAATTCTTTATTTTCTGCACAAGTCGGAAAAGTAGATAGTATGTTGCTGGTATTTCAGCATGTGGAACTGACAATTTAGTGCTCTAATGGCAAGAGTTGCAGAGGTATATACTTTTTTACCCCATCTGTTTAAAGCTCGGGAATCCCTGTCCGAGGGGGTGGGATTCTTAGCTGTGGTTGCTTTTATTCCTTTAGGTCCTTGGAAGATGACCTCTGGGTCAGCAGTAGGATTCTTGAAAAGAAATTTGTGAGAGTCAGTGACTCTGTAATACCTCTCCGGCTTCCTGGGAGCAAGAGGAAGGGAGTGTTAAACTGGATTCCATAAAAACATCATCCACAACATCCAGGACAGGAGGAATGGCTAAAGGTCTGTGCTGTAGTAAATCTAAGAATTCCCTGAGTCTCTTTTTGGACTGAGAATAGTCCTGACACACATTGGGAATGCTCCCTTAAAGTATGTAGGGTTTCACCAAATGAAAATCCACTGGAGGATAGGCAGAATGAATGGATTCCTCTGCATCTGAATCCTCATAAGTAGACAAGGGTTGCAGGTCTTCATATTCAGAAACCTCAGAGTCATCAGACTCCTGGTCAGATAAAACTGCTGGGGACACGTCTCTCTTTTTTTTTTGGAAGGGATAGGCTGGCTTTCCCTAATAAGCATGATAAGGACTTCTGCCATTGTTAGCATTTGAGATTGAGGCATGGAAGCAGGTGCTTGAGCTTGGGCTGTTTTTTTTTTTTATGCGTAGTTCGTACCCTAGGCCTTAGAAACTCAGTAGTTTTAGAAAGAACTGAAGATGTGGAAGAAGTCGTTGGTTTGTGTCGAGTATCGGTAGTGCGAAGAACTTCCTCGGAAACCGGTGCCTGCTCAGCGGCTCTGGACCCATCCAAGGTAGAGACATCCACAGGATCTTTAGTCAAAGAAGAGTCTTGTGGCATACCAGACTCCAAATGGGTCTCGGTAGCTGCCTGCGAATCCACAGAAGCGGGCATCAGGGGCTGCGAAAATGCCACACTGAGGACCAGCAAACTGGCGACTAGTTTAACGGAAGCATCGTCGGCAGTTTTGGACCTGTGCGGTCTGTCTTTATCCTTACATTTTTTCAGAAAATCAGTAGTCGGATGGGTTACCAAAACCATTTCAGAATATGGAGATAGAGAGCAAAAATATTTAGCTACAATAAGGGCTCGATGACACATAGTTCTGGCATTGAACAAAGCACAAAACCGACAGTGAGGGACATTGTGGTCTGGGCCTAAACAGGTGATGCAGTAAGAATGGAAATCTTGGTGTGGTATTTGCTTTCCACAGGCGAGACAATTGTTAACTTTTTCTGACATCGGTTAGAGCAAGAAAAAAGGATCCCCACCAGGGTACTTAGATTTAGAAGATTTCAACTTCAATTCTGAAACAAAAACTCAGGTAGCGGCCGATCTTCACTCGTGTGAACTGCTTCTGTTTCGGGCTCCTCGGCAAGTAAGACTGATGTAATGGCATCGGCTGCCTGATTTTATACCACTGACAACCTGACGTTAATCCTGGAGCGACAGTAACCAACACGTATTCGGGCCAACTGAGTGCTACCCCTGGCAGGATAACCCAAGTGTGATGACTGCAACAGTGAAACATAAAAGAACATCCTCTAGATACAATTTTATAGCACCCATAAATAAAGAAGTTATGTACTCACCATAATGTTCCATCTGTGTAGTCCATTTTAATTCTTCCTCAACATATGCATTTGGATCTGATCCTCGGATCCGAGTCAGCCGCTGTTCTACAGCTTGTGGAAACCACAAACTCTCAAGCTCCTCTTTTATCATAATGCTGTAGTCCCCCTCCAGAAGTCATCAAAGAAACAGATGGGGGCTGCAGGGAGAGAAGTTGAGTAAAAATGAAAATGTACAACACAGATGGAATGTTATGGTGCGTACATCATTTCTTTATCTGATGTTGTCAATTTTCATTTGTTCCTCAACATATGGGACAGAGTCCCCAGCTATCTAAATCCTGGGAGAAATCTAAGGAAGGATATTCCTGAGTACCGTAGAACTGAAAGCTTCTCTTCCCCCTTAGACCAGATCCAGCTTATAATGAGAAATAAAGGTATGGGGGTTAGCCCAAGATGCAGCCGCACAAATATCATCCATGGAAGTTCTGGAAAGGAAGGCTGATGAAGTCACCATGTTGAATGGGCCTTTAAGAGTTTAGGTAGGACCAAACCCAGCTTGTTATATACAAAGGAAATACAGTCAGTCACCCATTTGGATACAGTTACTTTAGAGACTGGTTGACTCAATTTGGTTTCAGAGAATTAAACAAACTGGTCAGAAGAGTCTATATTATAAACTTGAATGTGTACCTTATCAAATCCCTAAACATTGACCCATCCTCATCTAACTGCATAAACATCGAAAGCCCTAAACCGCGAAATTCAAAGAGTCGAACTGTCATACTTGTCCCACCCCACCGCCCACTACATACTACCTACACAAACAAACAAAATAAAGCCCATACATAACACTAACCAAAACCCTATACTAAATCTTACATATACCACCATGTATGCACTTAACCCGCACCCTAACCCTAAGGTCCGTAACTATCGCACACTTACCTTACAGAGCTATACCGCAGAAGGCCAACTATGACGATTCAACGTTTCCGGTTTTGCTCTTCTGGACGATCAATGATTTCACGGTTCGATGAGGATAGGTTGACGTTTAGGGATTCGATAAGGTAAGCGTTCGACTTTACAATACAGATCCAGTCAGAATTCCTAAATTTCTCAGACTCTCAGATTTTTGCGGATAGAAACATAATTGTCTATGAACATCCAATATGTTTAACATGTATTTGGCTTTGTTAGAGAAACTTGGAAAGAATACAGGGAGATGAATAATTTTATTAATATTAGATCCTGACACCAGTTAGGAAGGAAGGAAGGGTTAGTTCTCAAAAATACCCTATCCTTGTGAAAAATGAAATAAGGAGGCTTACAAGATAATGCTTGCAGTTCTGACACCCTTCTAGCTGACGTTATGGCTATGATAAAAATTTGTTTTCCAAGTCAGATATAGTAGGTCACATCTTGCTGCAGGTTCAAAAGGTCTCTGATTTAGGGCTTGTAACATTATGTTAAGATCCCAAGGTGGAGTGGGGTCCCTGAAAAATGTTCCTTTTATAAAGGCTTTACAAAGACATGAAGATGCTAAGGTAGAATTACCAACTCCAATATGAAAAATGGATAGCAGCTAGCTAAACCTTGACTGTAGAAGGAATAGCCCCCTCACTGAAAATGGAAGCCAGGAATTCAAGGATCTTAAGTACCGGTGCTGAAAAAGGGTCCCTATAATATTGTTGTGCCCAAACAACAAATCTTTTCCATTTGCTTTTGTAGATTTTTCTGGTAGCGGTCTTATGAGAAGATAAAAGAATGTGGTACACTGGAGATGAGAGATTTGGTTGTCTGGCTATCAACGGAATTGGAGAAACCATGTGGTTAGCTTTAGGACCAAGATGTCCGGGTGAGTCACATCTGTTGGGTGAGACAGGAGGTCTGGAAATGGATCCAGAATCCAGGGAGGGTAAACTAGATGAGGCCAAAGGAAGAAGAACCAAATCTGTCAAGGCCAATAAGGAGCAATGAGGATGACTTTGTTCTTCAATCAGGATGCTTTCTGTATGAATTTGGGGATTCTGTGTTGGGAGATAATCATAGAGCAGACCTGGGGGCCAATTGTGAAGGACAGAGTCTCTCTGTGACTCCCCCAGTGGAGGGATTAGGGCAAAGAATCTGCTGCATTTGTTGTTCTGGGAGATGCAAATAGGTCACAGCATGGCTGGCCCAATTGGCGTAATATAATTTGTGCCACTTTTGTGTTGAGAGACCACTTATGAGGTAATAAAATGGATCTGCTCAACTTATCTGCTATTATGTTGGATTTCCCCAGTATATGCGTTGCTGTCAGAAATCAATTTGAAGAGATTTCCCTTTGCCACACTCTCATAGCTTCTCAACACAAGGGATAAGGTCTGCTCCCTCCTTGTTTGTTGATGTACCATACTACCAACATATTGACTGTTTGGATCGCAGTAGTGCCAGAAGGGAGCATGTCTTGGAGAGCCTGCAGAGCCTGCAGCCCTAGGAGTACTGCTTCTCATTTTCAGCACATTAATATGCAATTTGGCTTCTTTGGAGGACCATGTGCCTTGAACAGCCTTAACCATGAAATCCCCACCCAATCTGGGACGTGTCCATGAGTTTATGGGAGGATAAATGGATGACCTTGTAATAGTTGATTTGAGTGAATCCATCACTGAAGGAATCTCTTGCAAGTTTGACTTATGTATATCCTGGTTGTCAAGGGGTGATGTAAGATGGACCACTGGGTTGCCAATGTCCATGGTAGAACTGTCATATGGTACCTTGCTAGTAGGAATAGAACTATAGTGGCTGACATGGACCCTAGAGTCTACTTTGCAGGCTGGCATGGATGAACTTAGAATTATTCTGCTTACTTGAAAATGGACGGTTTGAACTCTCAAAGGGTAGAGACGCTATCACTGATGTATTGAAACTGGCCCCTATGAATTCTAGGGACTGATAAAGTTAAAGTTGAGATTTCTTGTGGTTGATTGTGATCCCCAGATTGGAACAAGTCTGGAGTACATAGTACCACGCTGTTAGCAGTAGATGCTTGGTTGAGGCTGTAAGGTGCCAGTTGTGTAGGTATGCGAACACTCGAAATCCCTACAGTCTGAAATGAGCTGCTATCACTGCCATGCACTTGGTAAACACCTTGGGAGTTGTGGTAAGACCAAAGGGAAGTGCTGTGAACTGACAGTGACTGGCTCCCAGCTGGAAACATAGGTATCTCCTGGACTGTCTGTTCATTTTTATGTGATAGTATTCATGCTGGAGATCTGTAGAGCACATCCAGTCATCCTTGTGCAGCAAAGGCAAAAATTATCTGAACCGTGACCATCTGGAACTTGGTACATTGAACTGACTTGTTTAGAATATTGAGATCCAAGACTGATCTCCAGTCCCCTGTCTTTTTTTGGCACTAAAAAAAAATTTGAGTTTAAGTGTTGGATCCTTTCTGGACTGGGGGACCTTCTTGAATGACTCATTTGTCCAATAGCTTTTGTATTTGTAAAACTGCTGCTTTCCTCTGACTGGGTGGAATGTTGGAAATTGTGTTCTGTAATGGCTGTGGAAGGGGAAAAAAGGGAATTATATTGCCTCTGGAAATGATCCTCTGCTCCCAAGTACTTTTTTTCTTAAGTCTAGCCAGGCTGTCTGGTGCAGGGATACACGACTCCTGACTGCCTCCAGAGGTGGGGCAATCAGTTCTCTTTTCAGGAGTGCAGATAGGGTCTATCAGAGAAAGAATATCTGGAGCCCTGGTTCTGCATATTCCCTATGCCACATGGGTAGCGTCCTCCATTACAGTTCCCTCCCCTCTTCCCAGTGGGAAATTTCTCCATGTAGATCTTGGAATGGACTCTGGGATTTCCTGAACCACATCTTTCAACCACCTCACTGACTCTTGAAGAAAGTTCTTTCAGGAGCTGAAAAATGTACACCAAATACAGACAGGGAGGGTCTTTCCATCTTTTTCACACCTGGAGAGTGTATCCTTAATCTTGGGGCCAGACATCAAACTTCCATCAAAAGAAACATTGACAAAGGTTGACTTGAAGGGCTCTGCAAAATCACACAGGTGCATCCAAGTGTGTCTCCTAATGGAAATGGCCAAACTTGTTGCTCTTGAGGCTGCTTGATGACCCTCACAGATGAATTCGAATTGGACTGAAGGATGGTTAACTGTGAAACAACAGAAGATTCCGCCTCAGCAGTACTAATCTCCAAGAGAATTTCTTAATCAAATCCCACTGTAATCTGGTAAAGTGCACCACGCAATTCAAGGACCCGAGTGCCAAGGTTGCTGATGCATACACTCACTTCCCAAATCTGTCCAGTGTCCCAGACTCCTTGTTAGGGGGTAGAAAGAAGAACCCTGTTCCAACAGTTCTTCTTGGTGGTTGCCACAATGACCATAGCATCTACCAGTATTCCTTTGCTCCAAAATTCCCTTCTCTTAGGGATCGGCTCTACAGAATCTGGTGTCTTCCACGCCCGCCAAGAGATAAATTCAATGAGCTCGTCAGCGGGTAGATCCACCCAGGAGATAAATGGGCCAGCCCCAAAAACCTCCACAAATACCGATTCCTCTGGAGAAGGGTTGTCATTGGATCAACCACCCCTCTGTTTCAGGATCTCCAAAATGTCTCCAAATGAGACATCGTCAGGTGGGGTGATCTTAGGGACCCTTCCCCTCATCAAAATTCATATCTTCTGTGATCACCTCCTCAGGGAAGTCCAAGTACATCCTCTTGCACTTCCTCTTCCTAGGAACTTCTTCAGTGGGATGCTCTGGAGAAGTACAGGGAGAAATAAAAATGCCCTGTGGGGTCACCTGGAGACTTTGGTTAGCTATCCCTATGGATTAGAATGCCGTGGATCCCAACACAAAGACATCTGAGAACCAGAAGGACGATCCAAGGGGGATGAGTCATCTGATCTCTAGATGAGAATACTCTCTATACCACCTTGAAGGCAGAATGTCCCGGGGGGACAAACTGTCAGAGAGGCGAGAAAACATACTTCTGGATTGACGGTTCCCTCCAGCCTGAAGACACCACCTCCAAGGCAGGAGTCAGATAAGAGCTATTGAATGCTGAGGCTTCAAGAGGCAGAGACAACTCAGAGAACTTTGGAGTTGACCCTAAACCATCAGATCTGACAAAGAAGCTTTGGGTCTGAAAGCCCTCCAACTCCGACACAATCAGAGCCAATATGCTCAGAGAAGGTATTGGATCCGATGATGCAGATATCCTCTGATCCAAAGCAGATGGCACCTGGATACTTGGATCCAAGGGCTCCAAAACCAAAGGACAGATTGGAGAAGGACCTAGCATAGGTGGAGTTGTACTTGTTAAAGTCTCCGGACCCACAGGGGTTTGGAAGACTTCCCATCTGAATTTATGTTGAAAGAAACTTCACCATTCTGTCCATGTCCGCTTCCATGAAGCTTCTGTATGAATGAGAAAAGGCGATAAAGGGAGAACAATGTCTTTCCAGGAAACACGATGGGAGCTGAGATGGGACTGAATCCAGAGATGATGCATTCCTCATTGTGGGAAGTATTTTCAGCTCCAAAGGTGTAGGATCCGAGGAAACAGACCTGGTGTCTGAGGTGGTAGGATCCAAAAACTTGTGATGTGTCGGATACAATTTTTTTTTTACCCTTCTTTTTTGGCTCCGAGGTCAGATCTGAAGAAGATGGAGATGATCTAGCTTGATCAGAAAAGCCTCTTTCTTGTCTTTTTGTCTGGCTTGGAGGTTTGAGCTCCTGAAAGAAATTCTCCGAAGGTTGAAGGAATGAGGCCTTTAAAAATCAATAAATTTTTCTGATCCTCAAGGGCTCTAGTATTTAAAGATTTACCAACATAACAAATGGCTTGTAAATGCTCAGGTGCTAAACAGTAAACACACCATGAATGGGCATCAGATAGGGGAATCTTATGCCCATATTTATCATATTTCTTAAAACCCAAAGGTTTATCTGACATGATCCCTGTAAAAACAAGGTCACAGTACCCAAAAAGTCAAAGGATAGGAAGGAGTTTTTTTTTAACAGCAGAAGGTGGAAGGCACAAAGACTACCAACAACGGTAACTTAAAGAAATACCGAAAAATGTTACGAAAAAATATAACAATAATGGTACTGAAAGGAAGGCAGATGAACGGGAAAGCCCAGAGGAATTACCAGCAATGGCAAATGGGAAAGTTATCAATGGCAAGGAAAAACAACAGGTAAAGGGAGGATAACAGCTAGAAATAATGGAATAAAAAAGCAGCACTTATCATTCTGAAGAAACGTTATTCAAAAAAAGTACAGTTTTGTACCTACCATAAATGTAGATGTTCGAGGATCCACATTGCTGCAGTCCTAACCATTGGGTAGTCCGCTGTCCAGTCGGCCCGAATACCAAAGTATATGGCTGACGTCGGTCAAGGCGCATTAGACTGATGTCAGGACGTCAGGGTACTAATGCGCATGACCGACGTCATATCCTCAGTCTTTTCTTGCCCCAGATGTCAGAAGACCCTAAAAAGACAAGGCCTAAACCAAAACACCAAAAAACCCTGCACCAAACATATATACAATATATACAATTTTACAAGAATATAGCCTAACCCACACCACCACCCCTAAACACAGAGGGGAAGGAGGGAGGGTAAATTGGACTGCAGCAATGTGGATCCTCTAACATCTACATTTATGGTAGGTACAAAACTGTACTATGTTCTTCATTCCACATTGCTGCAGTCCTAACCATTGGGTAGAATCCCAAAGCAGAGGTAAGGGAGGCTGGCAAATCATAAGGAAGCAGGAGCTGTCAACATGCCTTGCAAAATAGCTGTGGCAAAACCAGCCCTAGATTTAGAGTAGAGAGGAAGGTGGTAATGCTTAGAGAAAGTATGCACTGAACTCCAAGTAGCTGCCTCCAAAATATCCTTAGTTGCCACCCCTTAGAAATGCTGTAGAAGTGGCAGTAGCCCTAGTGGAATGAGGCCTAATCCCAGCTGGAATCTCCTTGCCATGATGGGAATAACAAAATGAAATGCAAAACCCAATCCACTTAGAAATAGTTTGCTTAGACACAGGCTTGCCCTGAGAACTCAAAGCAAAAGAGACAAACAACTGCTGAGACTGCCTGAAATCCTTAGTCCTGCTTAAATAATAACGTAACTGCCTATGTACATCCAAAGTGTGCAAAATCTTTTCTCCCTTATTTTGGGGATCTGCATAGAAAGTAGGCAAATGAATAGTTTGGTTTAAAGCCACACTAGAAACCACCTTAGGCATAAAGGAAGGATTAGTACGTAATGATACCCTATCCTTATGGAAAATCAAGAAGGGCTCTACTGCCATAAGGGCTTGGAACTCAGAAACCCTCCTTGCAGTAGTAATCGCCAACAAAAGCAGTCTTCCATGACAAGTATTTCAATTCAGCAGTAGCCGCAGGCTCAAAAGGTTGTAGAGTAAGTTTTTCCAACACAAAATTGAGATCCCAAGCAGGAGTAGGAGCTCTACGTGGGGTCTTATATTCTTTGCCCCTCTAAGAAACTGCTTGAACAAAGGATGCGAAAACAATGGTGGGTCACAATCATAGTGAGCTGAAATTGCTGCAGCATGAATCTTAATGGAAGAGAAGGACAAACCTTTGTCCAATAACTCAGTAAGATATTGAAGAGCCACACTCAAATTAGGCTCAGAAATCTCCAAATTCTTTGCTGCACTCCAAAATAAAAATCTCTTCCATTTTTCTGCGTACACTTTCCTTGTACTAGGTCTTCTGGCTTCCATAATCACATTTAAAACTTGTTGAGGAAGTTGAGACCTGCTGTGTTTCAAAACAGAATATGCCAGGCTGTTAGATGAAGAGAGTGAAGTTTGACATTGAGCAGGTGACCGTCCTTCTGAGATAACAGGTGTGGAATCAAAGGTAAAGGCCATGGAGGCTTCCTTACCAGACTCCTTAGTAGTGGGTATCAGTGTTGCCGAGGCCAATCTGGAGCTATTAAAATCATCCTTGGCTTGTCTTGTCTGACCTTTAGGAGCACCTTTGGGAGAAGAGGCAGAGGTGGAAAGGCATACACATGAAGATTTTTCCAACTGAAAGAAAGAGCATCCACTTTCCAAGCTGTGTGATGAAACCCCTTTGTGCAAAACTTTGGCAGCTGGTGGTTTAGTGGAGAAGCGAACAGATCTATGTCTGGAGTTCCCCATGACACTGTCAATTTCTGAAATACATGAAGATCCAGTTTCCACTCGTGGGGATCCATGATTTGTCTGCTTAACACATCTGCTAAGGAGTTCTGTGCTCCCGGCAGAAACCTTGCCTGAAGAGTTAGTTGCAAGCTGAGCGCAGTCTCCCATAAAATCATTGCTTGCCTGCATAGAGGATAAGAATGTGTTCCCCCTTGTTTGTTGATGTACCACATGACAGTTGTGTTGTCTGTTAGAATCAACACCTGCCGCCGAAGCAGCAACTCCTTGAAAGCCATTAATGCAAACTGGACTGCTAACATCTCCTTCATGTTGATATGTAGATGCAGTAGTCTGGCAGGCCACTTGTCTTGTATCCACTTTCCATTTAGATGAGCTCCCAAGCAATGTCCGAGGCATCTGTCGTTAAAATCTGACTCGCCTCTGGCCGGGTCACAGAGAGTCCCTTGTTTAGGTGACATTCCTGAGCCCACCACAAAAATTCTTTTGGATGCAAGGTATTATTTGAATGACAGTGTCCAAATCCTGGCAGTGCTGTGTCCATACATTTTGAGATACCATTGCAGCTTCCTCATATGCAGTTTGGCATTGGGAAGCACCAGAATACAAGATGCCATGAACCCTAAGGCTTGAAGGACTGTCCTTGCAGTCAGCCCGGACTGAAGAGATAGTTGGTGGAAATAACTGGAAAGATTCTTTTGTTTGTCCGGGGTTAAAAAGGCCATCTGGGCTGCTGTATTCAGTCTCACACCCAGAAAGCACATGTCTTGAGAGGGTACTAGACTGGACTTTATTTCGTTCACAGAATACCCCAGGCATCTTAGCACTGCTATGACATATTCCAGATGCTGTAGAAGGTCTTCCTTTTCTTGAGCCAGAATCAGGCAGTCGTCCAAGTAAGGATAGATTTGAATTCCTTTTAGCCTGAAATAAGCTATCACTGGAGCCAGAACCTTTGTGAATACTCTGGGCGCAGTAGATAAGCCAAAGGGCAATGCAGAGAACTGATAATGAGAATTTCCAGCTCGAAAACGCAGATACTTTCTGCAACTTAGTCTGATAGGCACATGAAGGTAAGCTTCCTTGAGATCTAAAGTTACCATCCAGTGATCTTTGCCCAACAGAGGTAAAAGCTGTTGTAACGTCAACATTTTGAACTTGGGAATGTCCAGATAAGTGTTGAGGATAGATAAATCCAAAATTGGTCTCCACGTGTTCCCCTTCTTTGGTACTAGGAACAGGCGAGAATAAAATCCTAGGCCTCTTTCTGATACAGGTACTGGCTGAATGGCCCCTATTTGGAGTAACAGAGAAATTTGCTTGTGAGCCTCTTTTCTTTGTGGAGGAGGAACGTCTGGCATGCCTTTGAAAGGGGGCAAGGTATGGAAATAAAACCTGTAACCATGGTGAATGATATCCAAAACCCATCTGTCTTGAGTAATTAAATCCCAATTTTCTTTGAAAAGAGACAGCCTTCCTCCCAAAGGAGCTGCCAGACGAGAATGTACTGGCAGCTGAAAAGGCAGGTCATTGGGTCTGTTTACGAAAGGACTGACCCCTGCCCTCACCAGAAGTCTGAGCAGGAGAACTCCCTGTTCTAGGCCTAAAAGAACCTTGAGCTCTGCCCCTACCCCGTCTAGACCTACCCCTAGACTGGGAATCATAAGCAGGATATGTCCATCCCTTAGTAGGCCAATTTCTGCTAAACTTTGGAGGTTGCACCTGCAAAAAATCTTTAATAGTCTGCATAGACTTAGCCTTGTCCTCCATTTTCTTTAAAACTGCTTCCACAGGCGAACCAAACAACACATCAGACTGCAAAGGAGCATCTAAAATCCTTGTCTTAACATGCTCAGCTAAATTCTGATCCCTCAACCAGGCGTGCCTGCGAAGAACAGAACCAGTGGCAGCCACCCTCGAGGAGGCCTGCACAGCATCAAAACCACATTGCAAAGAATGCTTACCCACTTGTTCAGACACATGAACTAAATCATGCAACTCTTTACATTCAATACCTTCCGCCAGAGCATCCACCTTAGATTTCAATTGTGTAAGGAGATAATTTTGATATTTTAGCATGTGAAACTGACAATTCAACGCCCTCATGGCTAAAGTGGAAGAAGTATACACTTTCTTTCCCCATCTATCCAAAGCCCTTGCCTCTTTATCAGTGGGAACAGGATTTTTAACAACAGAGGCCTTAACACCTTTAGGCCCCTGAGAAACAGTTTCGGGTCTGCCCTAGGACTCTTAAAAGATACTTATGAGCTTCAGGCACCCTATAGTACCTATCAGGTTTAACAGGGGCAGGAGGCAAAGAATCAGGGTTCAGGGAAGCCTCTGCAAAAACATCTTCCACCACATTCAACACAGGAGGTATAGCTAATGGCCTATGCTGGGGTAAAAACAAGAATTCCCTAAGCCTCTTCCTGGAATCAGAGAAATCTTGGCCTTCCCATTTAAAATGCTCCCTCATGGAATGCAGAGTCTCTGAAAATGAGAAATCCTCAGGAGGAGAAGCTGAAGGAGTGGAATCATCCACATCAGAATCAGAATAAGGAGGATACTCCTGCACGCCTTCAACCGAAGACTCAGAAGCCTCAGAACACTGTTCAAAACTCTCAAACTCAGGCTCCACCCTAGGCCTCTTATCAGGAGGGGGCATAGAACCTCTAATCATAGTAATCAAATCCTCTGCCATTTTAAGCATATGTTTCTTAGGCACAGAACCTGAAGTGCTAGGAGAAGCCCCCACTGAAGCTAAACTTGGCCTACCCCTCAAAGAAGTCTTGGAAACAGAAGGAGAGGCTCTAACCACCTTAGGAATAGAGGGAAGAACAGCTACCTGAGAAGCCCCCTCAGCCTGGCCTACCTCCTGAGAGGGCACATCCTGTAACAGTAAAGTCTCTGCCTGAGACTCCAAAGAAACTCCTGGCAAAACCTCTGGCTCCACTGAGCCTTCTAAAGAACCGACGTCCGGGACTGCCGGTTCTTCAACTCTAGGCTTAGCTGCTTTGTCCTTGCGCTTTTTGGACGAAGCGGGCGTCGGAGCATCCGACGGCATTTTATAGTTACAACGCTTCCCAAACACTAACCTGGCACAGTCTAACCTTCTCTTAATAGTGCGTTTGTTAAATCTAGCACAAGAGCGGCATCCAACAACGCCGTGCACAGGCCCTAAGCAAGGTATACACAAAGTATGATAATCCCTATGAGGTATCTGTTTCCCACAAGAAATACAGTTATTCACTTTTTCTGACATCCGCTTAAATACTGAGGCAAGAAAAAACCAAAATGTTCCCCAACGGGGTACTTAGCCAACTTTGATTCGGTCTGAAACTCCGACTTCAGAAAATTTCAGAACGCCAACCTGCACTCGCAAAACTGCTTCTGCATCGGACCATGCGGCAAAAAAGACTGAGGATATGACGTCGGTCATGCGCATTAGTACCCTGACGTCCTGACATCAGTCTAATGCCCCTTGACCGACGTCAGCCATATACTTTGGTATTCGGGCCGACTGGACAGCGGACTACCCAATGGTTAGGACTGCAGCAATGTGGAATGAAGAACATCTATATTCACTGGAGAGCTGTAGCAACCAAATTTGTTCCTAATGGTGGCAAACGAGATCTGGAGAAGGAGGGGGACTACAGCATTAATGGTAAGGGAAGAGCTCAAGAGTTTGTGGTTTCCACGAGCTGTAGAACAGAATGATTGGATCTGAGCCCATATGTTCAGGAACAAATGAAAATTGACATCATCAGATCTTTTGTTATAGCAGCCCAGGGTATGTGTGTAAAGACAAGTGTCCCTGACTGCCTCCAGAGGGAAGCAGTCACCCAACCCTTCAGGAGTGATGAAAGTGTCTTTCTGGGAAGGAATCTCAGAAACACTGGTTTTGTTGGCCTCCTCTGCTATGGGGACAGTCTTCCATTTGACCTCACTTCCTTTGCCTCTGAAGGAGTTGTCTCCATTTGAATCCTGGAGAGATCCCTCAGGATTTACGGAACATTTTCTTGCCTCCTTTGATTCTGTGAAAAAAATCACTGAGGAGTAGAAAAGCCAATCCCTAAGGCACACAGGGTCTTTCCTTCCTATTCACGGCAGGAAAGTGTCTCTCTTGCAAAAGGGTGAAACAAGGATGGTCCATGAAAAGGAGCATTGATGAAAGAAGACTTGAAAGGCTCTGCAAAGTTGCATAGCTGCAGCCAGGCGTGTTTCTCTTTGGCAATCTCTGAACCAGTTGCCCATGAAGTATTCTCTGTAGCATGTGAGGCCAACCTCACAGACGCATTTTTAAATAGATAATGGAGTGGCCAGCTGAGAGTATGATCTTTTATAGTCTTTGCAGACATCGACTCTGAGAGAGATTGTGAGACCCCCTTGGGCAAATCTCTCTGTAGCCTTGTAAATTGTGCCAAATAATTCAGGGACCTTAAGGGAAAGGTCGCTGAAGCAAATACACACTTTCCAAACCTGTTCAATGCTCTGGACTCTATTAGGGAGATGGACAGAGGAGCTCTTTTCTGCTAGCTCCTTTTTAATGGCTGCCTTCACAACCATTGCATCAAAAGGGGCTCCTTTGTTCCAATGAGGTTTGTCTTTTGGAGGGGCCAAAAACTTATCTGGATGACATGGGATTTGTTCAGTAGAATCTGGTTCCTTCCATCCCCTGCAAGAGATTAGGTCAATGAGCTTAGCTGGGGGAGTCACATAAGACGTAGATGGGCCAGCACCATGGAAGGATTATCTGAAGACAAACCACTTTTCTGTTTAAGGATCTCCAAAATGTTTCCAAATAAGTGGCCATCACGTTGTGATCTGGGGGACAGACCCTTCCCTCGAAGTCAGTATCTTCTGTGAGAGATTACAAGGGGGAATTTATGTGTCTTCTTTTACACATTCTCTTATGGTGAACCTCCTCAGTGGGATGCTCTCGGGAAGTGTTCAAAGAGAGGTGTAGCTCCTGTAAGGGAACTGTCTGGATGCTAGCTGGTATTGGCCGTCCCTCTATAGTAGATCAGATGGAATCAGAGCTTGATACCATACAGGGATAAAAGGTAGGATCCAAAGAAGTATGAGAGACTAGGTCTCCTGGCTAAGAGACCACCCTATCGACTACCTCAAAGGCAGATGGACCAGGAGAAGCCAGAGCTGAGACTTCCAAAGCAGACAAGCCTTGACTCTGTCTGGATCTGTCTCTCAAGGAAGGATCCAGTCCCAAGCTATCTAGCACCGAGGCTCCGAGCGGCAAGGAGAGTTCTGACAACATCAGAGTATATCCCAGCCCCACAGACCCAATGCTGATTCTTTGGCTCAGAGACTCATCCTGATCCTAGGTACAGGAGCAGAACTAGTCAAGGACATCATCAGAGTTAAAGATGTAACCCTCTTCTGCTCCAAACCCAGTTCTCTCAGAACTCTCAGATCCGAGGGCTCCAAAACTGAAGGATGTAACAGAGAAGGAGATACAACTATATGGGAGGTGGAAGGGAAGCTCATGGATCCAATGGGAGACAGAGATGGTATAACCCCTGTCTGTATCTGAGCACTGAAGAACTTCATCATCATCCTATCCCCTTCTGTCTAGGAGAGACTCCTGGAGGATCTGAGAGATGAGGTAGTGGATTGAGTTCTGGAATGTTTCCTCAGAGTCTGCTTTAGAGGGGAGTGGAGCCAAACAGAAACTGGATCAGCAACAAACTTGGATGAGCGAGTTTTAGGAGTTTTAGACATTCCAGAAATTGGATCCATAGGTTGAGAGCTACCTAAAATCCGAAGTTTTCCTTTTTGGATTTGATGAAGTTGGATCCAAAGATCTTTGTCTTTTTTGCTGAGGGTCCGAGGTCGTTGGTGTCTTAGCAAATTTAATAGGGGACCTTTTTTTATGCTCAGATGGTGCCTTAGGATGTTTGCTGGGGGTTTGAACCCTGGAGGAAAAAGAAGAGGGCAATAATCATTTGAGAAATAGCTTATTCCTACTATCTGCAATAGCCCTTGAGTTGAATGCAGCACAGTGTAGCTTGTATTAAGGTGTGCTGCTCCTAAACAGTAAACACACTCCCTGTGGGCATCCGAATTTACAATTTTGCAACCACAGGAACCGCATTTTTTGAATCCTGTCAACTTACTCTCAGCCTAACTCTTAAGAGAAAAAAGCAAAAGAAGAGATTTTTTTTTTAAACAAGAGAAACTACCAACAATGGTAGTAAGAAATACCCTGGCAACAGGGTAGGAAAAAGAAGGGAGAGAAAAAGAAAGTATCAACAATGGTATGTTAAGAAGTTTTATCTTACATCAGTAAGAGGACTAACGGGATAGAATAAAGCCCCATAAAACTGAGAAAATAAAGAAGGGAGGAGCTACAAAACTATATTAAAAATTACATAAAAATATTGAAAATGATAAAATAAAGAAGTTTTGAGAAATGCACTCACAAAACCCTCAAACTATCTTTAACAGATTTCTCAGAAAGAAGATCCGTATGTCTGTGCAAGATGGCAGAAAATGAGATCTGATGTACTGTGGGTGGATTAGGGCATTATGTGTAGAGGGAGTTGCTCAAGAGTTGGATCCAAAGTCTGTGAAATATGGCTGAGTCTGACCAGAGGTCAGATTTGTACCCCGTAAGTTAGGGAAGAATGAAAAGCACAACACCAGATGTCATGTTAGAAATACAGACTAAAGATCTTGGACATGCTGGCTACATATTTTAAGTCTCCGGAATGATAGCACTATAACAGAACTTAATTATGATTGGTGGATCGCATAATTGCAACCATGATGCATTATATTATTGAAAAATTGAAAAAACAATGGTTAGCAGTAGTGCCAAAACAAAAACACACAAACCTGAAGAAAAGTACCCCCCCCCCCCAAGTCTTCCACAGGAGTAAGGCTGCTGAGCACACTGTGGTGACACTGGATTACAACATATCTATTTTGTGTGTATTCTGAAGAGAATTAAGAGCCAATAAAACTTGCATGACATCTGAAAAAATTTAAAAAATTGCTAAATCAATAGTGTTATCACATTTACTGTCAAAATTTCAACTGGCTAACAATCTGAAACTCTATGATTATGAGTCACATGCACATAAGCAGACAGAACACAATGTTTGTATGGATTCAGTGGTGCTGGTAGGAAAAAGAGCTAGTTCAAATAAATTCTCCAATGCAGAAAAGATTGATTTGAAAATAAAACAGCAAAACTATTATATAACAGTGTACTTTTCAAGCATTGACTTAGCATAATGATAATTTGTATTTTAAAAGTTGCAAAGTTTATTACTACATAGCATCTTATTCTTCTACTTCTCAACTGTACAGGTACGAAATGGATCGGTCATGTTAATTTTAATATTTTTAACCAAAATATGGAATTACAAACAAGGCACATAACAACTTGCCCCAGCATGTACAACTAGTAAAACACAATTATTTTGTCAGTTCTTTTATTGACCAAACATTATATGTCACATCTTTACAAGGGACAATATATGGAATATTCAAAAAATAATTTAACAATTTTCATAGATTTATAAAAGTATAGCAGAGATAAATAAAATCTGTTAGCAGACCCCAAAACATTATTAAAATCCAACTTTGTTTATGCACCCATTTGAGAAAAAGACAGATATGACAAGTTTTAAAGGTTACAATAATAGTGGTAAGACATTGCATCTACCCAAACACATACCATTCCTAACTTCAAAATGCATAAATATCAAAGATTATGTGCATTATTACAAGCAGTACCAGAACATGAAGTGTGGCCTTTAAAAACAATAAAACAAATATCGCTGGTACAAAATTAACATGTCTCCCTCTGTTCCTAGATATATTTACATTGTTTGTAGAAAAGTACAAAATTATGTTTTTTTATTTTTTATATCTGTGGGGGGAAAAAAGCAAGATTTAGCCAATATACTAAGTTTTAGTACGTAAATTGTCAGGACTTTCATTACTATCAATAACAAAACAAGCAATTTATTAAAAATATTTTGGAAGTAAATTGAAAAGTAACTTTAACACTGCTATTATATTTTTAATGTTCCTACTTGTGCTATTTGTTAAACACATCTAGAAACAAAGTGAAGACGTGTTCTATTACATTTTTCTCTATGAACGAATGACTGGTTACAATCTATCTGCAAGTGGTAAAGCTTACCTCTTCTGTAATAAACTCAAAATCTTGAAAATATACAATACAGTTTTTTAAATTGTGATGGTTTGTTCAGTAAATGTATCCTAATATCTACATAATGAATAAACATCCAGGCAATAAAATAAACCATTTTTCTGTAGAACACCTTTAAACAAAGTACAATGATACACAACATTTACACAGCTGCCCATTTTAGGGCAAGAATATTGCTGATGGCATAAATAACACATTACCAAATTAAATTTAAACCGTGTGTTTTAAAGGATAAAATGAAGTCCTGGTGTCATGTGGCATCTGAATTGGTGAAATGTTATGGGTATTTTCTCACAGAAAAAAAGTTGGTGTTGCTTACATACTAACTGACTACTCAAGAGGCTATACATGAAAATATATCTGATGGGTAATAATACATAAATTTTATAACTACAGAAGCTCCTTTAACAAAATTACAATGCTAGTTTTCATATCTGTGCAGAGAGGTTCAAGATGCCAATAAAATGTTTTTTCTTCTTTTGTACATATCACACAACATAGCAAAAGAATGACATTTCAACCACTGTTTTTAAATTTAAAAATTCCATGCCATTATACACTGCCCATCTGCTGTGTTTGTAATATACACACACACACACATGTACATAGTAACTCAAGTCTTATCAGTGAACAAAAAGCAAAATTCTTGATATGCATTTCAAAATACACAACAGCTCTTACTTTGACAGGCACTTTAAAGCTTTAGACAAAATTAGTGCACATAACATTTCACAAACTTAAAACATTAACAGCATAAGCATGTTACCTTTCCTTGGGTTGTACAATATATGTCAAAATGTTTAAACAAATACTTGTTCATTAATTCCCATAAATTATCAATATTGTCACTATGCTGTTTGCTAGAAACCACTTCCTCAGAAAAAAATAATAGCTACATACACATACATGCAGCAGCAAAATCCTGGATTAATTTTAAAGTGATTCCAGCAGTGCTTAATAGAATGCTATGCTTTAAATTAACTTAAAAGTAGTCGTTGCAAATGGAAATATCTAGTCTGGACAAAAGCACCTGGCCAATGGTCCTATATAAATGTGCAAAACATGGCCAATATTACAAGAATTTATAAAAGTACTGCCTATACAATCCCTTTCATTCATATGCATTTCAATAATGGGATAAACTGGTCAGATTATGCAAACTATATACTAATATGGTGCAACAACTGCTTATTTTCAGAAATGAACTCTTGTTATTTTCAACAGCTTTTAACATACCCATTTCTTTCAACTATTTTTGAGTTTACAACTTGTATACCAACTTCAAAGGTGGTATAGAATCTACCTCTTTAAAATGTCATCAATATGGTAAACTATTTTCCTTTAGTAAATTAATGGCACTAAAAACAGCTGCCATGTTGATCCATAGCACTGTTTACAAGGAATCTATATAGATAAGTAAATGAATGACTTCAAAGCTCTGAAACTTTTTTTAACTTAAATCATTCATTATTAGAATTTCTGAGCTTATATCCAGGCACTTTGTTATGGTACCTAGCCAAGTCTTTTTGAAACTGATTGTCCTAAGAATCATTAAATACACACCTCTTGATCAGGCTTCCTCAATCCAAAGTCCTAATACCCAGTAGATATGGCATTAATAAGTGGTTCTTTTTCTGCTGCAGTTTAGCTTCAGACATCGGACACTGGAAGACTCTCATCATCTAGATCTACAACATCAACATCTGAACTACTGTGCTTAGCTTTATTCTCCACACATTTTCTTTCAGTCATTTTGAAATGTGATTCTCCTGAAGTGATAGTCGAGATCTTGTAATTCCCTGGCTCGATTTTGGTAGAAGGTTCTTGAAATTCTCGCTTCTCCAAGGAGGCAGATTTGGAGCTGCGTTTTGGGTTGGGAGTGATGCTGGTGTAAGGTGTGGTGGACTGCCCTGTTGCGACTGCTGTGTTGGCAGGACGGGGAGTGCAGTTGAGCTCTGTGGAGGAAGTGTTGGCATGCTCCTGCAAAAAGGAGTGTTGGGCACATACAGTCAGACATTAATGGTTTGTTAGTATTTCAGTGTCACACTTTACTCTCTGAAAAACAAAAACAGAAAAAGACACAATGCAAAGCATCAGCCACTGCAGTAAAAGCATGCATTCTATTGCAATGCATTTCAGAAGGTAAGCTTCAAGCAGCTATGAGCAGCCATGTGAATTGAATGAAATGGTTATGCAAAAATGAACAAAGTTACCTGATTAAATTTCTTTAATGCTGGCAAAGCAAATTCAGCTTGTCAGCTCAAGCAAAATGAAGAGAGAAGCTTTTCTCTTGAAAACAACAGTGAAATAAAGGGAAACTTAAGCTGAGACAATTCATACTTTTCACTGTACAACTCGTGTTGTTCATTTTTAACAATAATCCACCAACAGCTTCCTTTAGTAGCACCTACCTTCTCCGTGAAACTATTCCTTTGCTGGAATATCCCTTAGACTCTGAGGAACCATTCAACATTGCTACATTACCCTTATTCCATTCTTTACATATTATGAGGTGCATTTTTGTACAGGTTCCAGGTACACAAATTGATCTACAGGCACTTAGAGCAACTACTGTACTCCATCCATCCATAACCTCCTTCTTCCCATGTTTGCACTTGGGACTGGGATGCTGCTTCAATTGTGACCTTCGTCTAGTGTCAGTGTTCTCACAGCCAGGTGGCCAACCCTGCTGCTGCTGTTCTTCCATACTTCACACATGTGCACACACTCATGACTATGGCCAATTTAGTGTGGCCAGTCCACCTACTGCATGTCTTTGGAAAGTAGTTGAAAAATGAAGCGACTGGAGAAAACTCACACAAACACAAGGGAGGGCATGATGAAGCTACACAGAAGGCACCCCACATGCAAATCAAACTGGAAAACCTCTGCAGACAGCAGTGTTATTCGATGTGCCACTGTCTCTCCATACTGGCCATCAATCAGGGACAAATTTTAAATATCATAATAAGTCACATAAGACGTTGATAGTACAACAGGTTTTATATCAATATTTTTTTCTAAGCAATTAGTATGAAATATCTGGCATTACTAATGGACTTTAATTCTCAGTGATTTACCAGAAAATCAGAACTTTTACAAGGGACAGATTAAAAATATGAGGCAAAATTAGGAACAGCTGAGAGGCGTGTTTAGTGATTAAAAAGCAGATAACATGCCACATTAAAAAAAAATCACAATGATGAAGGCGGTACTGCACTTTTTTTACATCTCAAAATCATCACTAGTAAAACTTAAAGGTCCCCATCTTCAGTATTCCCTCTTTAGTTTATAAAATGAATATGATGACAATGAGTGTGTTTTTTGAGGGTCAACATTTCTCAAAATAAAGGTTATAGTTGATTTAAGTGGAGTAGCTTCACTCTAACTGTCCTTGGTCTATTTTGACTGACGAAAAGCGCTTTACGCATTAAGGTTCCTGTTTGGGAATTTACCGGAGTCTCGGTAGCTGTTTTGTGTTATATTGTTTATATCTATCTGTCTACCTGCTGCATCGCTGAGTTGTAAGATGACTGTTCCTGTGGAGAAAGAAGTTGAACTACTGCCCCTGTGGCTACTGCATAAATGTTGCTAGTTAACAGCTTTAGTGGAGCTGAAATAAACAATAAATTAATGCAGTTTGTGGTAGGATATGAGTAATGTTAGAAACACTGCAATCTTAAATGACCAAGAAGATACCATGCTGCCTTTGTTGACTAAAAAAGCACTGACAAAGCAAAGTTGCTGAGCTCCAATTAAAGCTGGCAGAATTTGCTGCTAAGCAGGATGAGCCAGAAGATAAAGGTTGAAGAAAGAATTTGTGTTTGATTGCAGTCCCAAAGATGACAGACTGTCTGGATTGTTAACTTATGTATGGGAATAGTTGGCTGAATGGAAAAGGAGTCAAGTGAACTATGTAAAACTGGATTGTGCTTATGCAATTTCTTTTTTGTATTTTGATTTACTAGCTAGTTACCTTCAAAACATTTTTTGTAGGTGCTGTTCTCTGCTCTGTCTGCTAAACATCAATTCCCCATCTGCCTGAGCTGGTGGTAGCTTAGGTGGATGCAAAAGGTCCCACAATACTTACTGAAAATAAATCACATATCTACACACTAGAGTTTTTACATCTTCACATATTCCAGTACAGTATAACCTCAAATTGTATGTTCAATTCTCATGTGCTTCATAAAATTTAATATCCAGAGTATTTCATTCATACACTCAAGAGAATTTCACTTCTTCCCCCATCATTTTTGCCGCAACCAAAACTTAATTTTCTTCAATATTTTATTTTCATTCAACAACTTGTTAAACAATAAATGTCCTTCTGTATCACTGTTGCAGTATTCTAAACAGAAGGGATCTCCTGCCCAGTACTGCCTGACTCATAGCCAGTATACAAATGCCTAATGATCTTGTATTCACCATACATGACATTTATGCTTCCCAAACAGAAGATAGGGCTTAAAAGGGGCATACAGACGCAACTACCCAGAACTCCTTTGCCTCCAGTTCGAATGCCATTACTGCTAGTTGGTCTGAACACTCTGTTACTGTACTTAATATTCTTAGCCACCAGGTAAGTGCCCTGGTGTTTCTTTTTTTCTTTTCTTAGTCTTGTTTTTTATTTTGCTACTTAGAGTTTATGTCATCCAAGAAGGTAAAAAGGTCATAAGGACAGTGGGGCAATGGAGAGGATTGGTAAGAAAGTTTACACTGCTTTTACTTTGGCCTTTACAGCTATTAATTACCAGACCCACATAACCAGGTATGCTCTGGCCTTGATTACTCAAGCTGGTTAGGTTATTTCTGACCACCTTGATTCTGAAGGCAGATCCTTTGTCTTATCTATTTTAGGTTATGCCTCTGAAGTAGCTCATTACTCTATTAAGTGTCACTATGATGCTGCTGATGCCTCTTCTGGGGCTGCAGTTTTTGGGTCTGTCATGAAGCTTTATTCTTGGCTTCGTTTCCAGTCTCTGCCTGAGGACATTAAGGCCAAGTTGTTGGATGCTCCTTTGGAAAATAAACATCTTTTTGGGATTGCTGCTGCTGACATGTTTAAATCTCTTCAAGAGAAAGGAAAAGCCTTCCAGGACCTTAAACATATTTTTGTCTCTCCTATCTTTACGTTCCAAAGGAATCATTCTCCTAGATCTGCTTTTGTTCGCAGGCAACTGAGCCAGGCCTCCAAAGGCAGGAAGGGTGGTAGGAGGGCCTCCTCTGCTAAGTACTTCTTAGATTTCTGTGGGCCAGAAGCCTCCTTTATCTGATAAGCCTGCTTCTCTTTGACAATCCCCCTTCTTTTAGACCAGGATCCTGTCCCTTCAGCTTTCCCATTGTCTTCCAAACTGGTGTCTCATCACTTCAGACTCCTGGGTTCTTTCTCTCATATGTCACAGTTACTTCACGGTATGGAAGTCTCTCCCTCCTTTTTCAAGGATTCCTCAACCTCTTCTAGAGCAACTTCCTCATTTCCCAGAGATTCTAGGGTCCCTGGTGAACCAAGGGTCCATTCAAACTGTCCCCCTTCCCAAGTGGGAAAGGGCTTTTATTGCAGGATCTTCCTGGTTCCTTGAAAGGAGGACAGTTGAAGACTTATTCTGGATCTCTCCCTGCTCAACAGCTTTCTCAAGGTCCCCTCTTTTTGTATGCTTAGTCTTCAAACCCTGTTTCCTCTCTTACTACCACAAGGCTTTTCTGATCTTTAGATTTGAAAGATGCTTACCTTTATATCCCTAGTCACCCTCTTTTCAGGAAGTTTTTATGTTTCTCTGTGTCTTCCTTTCATTTTCATTTATCTGCTTTACCCTTTGGCCTCTCTACTGCCCCATGTGTATTCACAAAAGCAATAGCTCCAGTGATTGCTTTCTGCAGGCATCAAGGCATTCAGATTTTTCTCTATCCTACAACCTGTTGCTTCAGGCGCCTTCTCCCAGTTGCTGGAGTTAGTCATCTCTCCTCTTCAAAGTCTAGGGTTCATTAGCAACTTCCAAAAGTCCATCCTAACTTCCTCTGCTGATCATGTGTATCAGGGATGTAGGATTTAGACAGTACCAATGTTGGCCTCTCTTCCACCTCTTCTTCCTCTGACTGCCATGTCAGCTAAGGAGTTTCTTCAGACCCTGAGACTCATGCCCTCTTCTATACCAATGCTCCCTCTTACCAGTCTGTATATGCAGAAGCTTCAATGGTACCTCAGTCAGTTTGGCTGCAGCACGGTCACCCCAGTGGATTTCAGTATAAATCTCCTTCCCTGTTCTAGAGGAGGAATTTGAATAGTGGATTCAACAGTTTGCTCTTAACCCAGGTCTACCCTTTCGGCCTCCAGTCCCTTCTCAAGAACTGTTCACCAATGTCTCAGACATGGGGTAGGGGGCTTCTTTTGGTCACATGAAAGTTCAGGGTCTCAGGCCCCAATCAGAAGTCAGGTCAAATCAACATCAAAGAGATGAAAGCTTTGATTCTGGTCCTTCAAACATTTCACTCTATATTCTCTCCAGTCCCCTTGAAGGTGTACACAGACAGTGATGTGGTATGTTAACAAGTAGGGAGGAACAAACTCTTACCTTCTCGGCAGGATGGCTCTTCAGGATTGGGAGGTGACTCTCAGTTACCAGTTAACTGTTCAGGCAATATACATTCCTTCAGAGCACATTCTAGTGGAACACACTCTGAGCAGGTCCCAAACACAGGCTCCGAAAGAATGCTTCACAGAGACGTGTTTCTGGATATTGTCCATCAGTGAGGTATTCCTCATGTAGATCTTTTTGCATTCCCTCTGAACAGGCAGCTTCTCTTCTGTCCCAGTGTCTGTTAAAGTTATACTACACTATTCAGATAGTCTGTACCTTTACTCAATGAAAACACGAGACAGTTCTGCTGTTATGACATTCATTTACTGCACACAAGGTTTACATCTTGTTTAACAATGAAAGGTATATACATCAAAAACGTACTTCAGCTTACAGTTTTAGGTCTGCAAGAATAGAATAATCAAAGTTTTTGTTACAAAAGAAACCCCCCCAATCTTTATAGTGTCTTTTCTGCCTGCATCAGCAGTTTAGAGAATTTGCCAGAATAATAAGTCTTTCCTTTCAAGCTGGTCTGCTGACAGTTTGTTTTCCATCTTTCAAACATTCTGTTCCTGAAGAATAACTCTTTTTGTCCTTGGCCTATCTTTGCGTATCATGTTGACGAGAGACAGCTGCATACAAGAGTTCATCTTGACCTGCTTGTAAATAATAATTTTACAAAGCTGCATAGCTTATATAAATAAGAGATAAAATATTTTACTTTTGATTCTTATTAACAATGAATGTCGAGCTATATGTTTTGCCACGTTAGGTAACCGAGTTCTAGTTGAGGGCACTCTACACACTGAAATGCAGAACATCTATTTCACATTTTCAGAAAAATCCACAGAAATCCATGTTAACCTGTTCTTTACTCTCAACAGTGTCATGCCATTTGGCAAGGAAGATGGAGACACTTTCTTTTTCTTGGAGGGGCATATTTCTTTATGCTTTCCCTCTTCTTTCTCTACTTCCAAGAGTCCTGCAGAAGATTCAGTTGGACTCTCCAACAATCTTGCTAGTGACTCTGTTTTTGCCAAGAAAGAACTGGTCCCCCCCATCTTAATGCATATGGCAGGGGAAATCATCACAAGTTATCTCACTGTTTGGATCTCCTCACACAGGACAAGGGGTCGGTCATCCATCCTTACTTGTCCACTCTTCAACTGACACTGGGTGGTACAGTGTTGACCCCTTTCAGGCACCTCTTTTCTGAGGATGTGCTCAGAGTTTTACAGGAGGCAAGGAGACCCTCAAACAGAAAATCTTATATGTCCAAATAGAAGAGATTTTCTGTCTGGTGCAATCCTCATAACCAGGATCCTTTTTCAGTGGGGGGGGGGGGGGGGGCTCTGGTACTCTCTCATTTATATGAGTTGCTCCAGTCTGGCCTGGCCTATTAGGTTTACAGGATGATACTAGGCTATTGGCCTGGAGGCCCTTATAAGCCAAGTCAAGAATTTTGCCCATGTTCCCTCAAAGTCAGCACCTGTTTCCCATGTCAAGCAGTAACACAGGTGGGATCACAGGGGTATATTTTCTGTTTCCCCATCCAGGCGTCCAGGTTCCTCTTAAACAGGGCTACAAAGGTACTCTGCTGGATATGGAGAGGGAGTCTATTCCACAGATGGAGGATTCTTTGGGACATAAATCTATCCTGCCAACAAGTGCTATTATTGTCATAAACCAGGTTAAGGTCTTGCATGTTGGTTGTACGAGTGGAGTTTGTCTTATGGATATGCAGCAGTTCCACCAAGGCTGGGTCTGAAATGGTCTTGCATGCCAGACACAGGTCACCTCTGAGCAGTCTGTACGAGACTGAGTAGAGGGACAGGGCTTTTAGCCAATCTGTACATTACAGGTGTTTGACACCCAGGATTTTCCTGGTCTGGAACCTCTGTGGTCTCTCCAACTGCTGCATGTGCTTGGCAAGGTATATGCCGAAGGGGGAGCTGTACTCAATAATGGGTCTGATAAGGAATGAGTACAGGAATGTTATGACCTACTTGTTCCTAAATGAAATACCCTTATTTATGAGGTGGGCCACGTAGAAAGGCTTCCGTACAATGAAGGCAATGTGGTGGTCAAAAGTCAGGTTGCTATCAACCTGGGTGCCCAAGTCCTTCACGATTGACTGCATGCTTAGTACATTGTTATTAATGTGATAATTAATGGGGATGACATTTTCCCCAAAGGGGATAATGATGCATTTCTTGGCAGTCAGTTTGAGGCCATGCTTCTGGCACCACTCAGTTTGGGTAAGGCTCTTCTAGAGGATGTTCACATCACTAGGGGAATTTAAGACAGTGCCCAGCTTGCAGTCATCTGCAAACTTGGTCAGCCACAGACCACTGGTTTTGGCTTGCACCTCAGAAAAGTATATCCCAAACAGTAGAGGCCCCAGGACCGATCCTTGGGGTACACCGCTCGTCAAGGATCTACTAGTAGAGATGGCTTCCCCTACTTTGAGTGGGTTCCATCAGTGACCCAGTTAGCTGTCCAACTGGTAACATACGGGTTTGATGCCTAGTTGGGAGAGTTTATCTATTATGCCAGAGTGGAGAATAGTGTCAAAGGCTTTGGCTAGTTCAAGGTAGGCGGTGTGCACCATCTATCCCTCATCCATGGCGTTGGAACGGTTTTGTAGAGGTTGACCAAGTTTATTACGCTTCTTCTGTGAAGGCCCATTTGTTAGCCATTTCTGCTTGTCTGCCTTGACTCCTCCTTTGGCATCTTGTTTTGAGGTCAATCAATTTCTGTGTCCTGCATATTAGGCCTCCAAGGAAACCTATTCCTCCTCTTTGGGACCTTACCTTTTTTGACTCGGGCTCCTTTTGAACCTGCAGATTCTGCTTCTTTGCAACACTGTACCTGGAAGACTGTTTTGTTGCTGGCTCTTACTTCTGCTCGGAGGATTTCTGAGCTCCAGGCAATTACGGCTATTACTCTTTTTTGTTTTTCCACAAGGACAGGGTTTCCCTTCGTACTAATCCTTCTGCTATGCCAAGGGTAATAAATGAGTTGTCCTTGAACCACTCAGAACTCCCCCCTTCCTTTTTCCCTTCTCTTCAATCTGCTAGTGAGAGGGTCCTGCATACCTTGGATTTGAACAGGCCACTCAGGTACTATCTGGATAAAAATAAGGCCATTCATAAGTCTGATCAACTTTTTGTTTCCTTTCATCCCAGGACAATGGGTTTGGCTACTTCTAAGCAAACCATTTCCTCCTGGATATCTAAGGTGATTTACTTTTTTATACCTTTCATGGCAAATCTCTGTGTGTACTTCTGCTCGAGCTCATTCCACTACGGCTGTTGCCTCTTCTAGTGCCTTCTTCAAGGGGTTGGCCACCAATTCCAACTTGAACGTGCTACTTATTCTTAAGTGCAACCTTTATTAAGCATTATAAGTTGGGTAAGGTTTCTAGGGCCAAAGCAGGTTTTGCTGAAACATTTTATGTGGGTTTCTTGAGGGCTCTTCTCAGCCTTCCACCTCTCATTCGTTTCTTCAGCTTTTGTACTCTCTCTTCTGTTTAGAATACTGCAACAGTGATACAAGAAGGACATGGTATAGTTGTGTAAAGCCTCATCATAACAGTAGACATATTTCTCTTCAATGCTGCAGTATTCGCTACCTCTTTCCAAACCCTTTTTGTTTTTTTGTTTTAGATTCCCTTCTGGCTGAGGGTTTTCCCTTTTTCTTCTGCATGTTTTTCCTTCTGGATGTGCATGGACTCCTTTGTCCTATAGAGACTGTTCTCTTCTGGGGCAATTCAGTTCTGGGTAGTTGCGTCCATATGTCCATTTTATACCCCATGTTCTGTGAGGTGTACATAAGTGTGATGACATACCGTGCATGCAAGATCACTAGACTTTTGTATACTGTGTGAGCATCGGGCTGCCCTGGGTGGGAGAACTCTTCTATTTACAATACTGCAACAGCGAATAGAAGGACATCTACTGTTATGGTAAGATTTTACACAACTGTACTTTATTTAGTCCTAGCATCCCAAACATTCAAAAAAAGAAGTTATGCACCCACCATAATGTTCCATGTTTGTTGTCCATAATCTTGCCTTCATTCTAGATGTTTGGGTTCAGAACCGAGCATCGGTTCTGACTCGGCCACATACTAAAGCTCGAGAGCTTACACTGGCTTGAGGCTATACCCTATCCCATGATGCCTAGCAACAATTACCCAGATCTCATTTGCAAATACCCATCACCAGACTATCTAACCCACTATGGTACACAATAATTCTCTACACATGTCTCATGAGGCATGAAGGAAATCAAAGAACTTATGACCAATTCCAAACATTTTCTCTCGATCATCCAGGAAAGGAGAAGGAGGGTCGGATGCAAGAATGAAGACTGAGATTATGGACAACAAACATGGAATGTTATGGTGAGTACATAACTTCTTTATGTTATGTTGTCCTATCTCACCTTCATTCTTGATGTTTGGAACAGCATTCCCAGCACCTTCTTTCTTGGGTGGCTCAAGGGAATAAACTCTTCAGAACAGTGGAACCAAAGGAAGCCCTGTTCCGGGAGGCCACATCTACTTTATAATGAGTAATACGGGTATGAGAGTTAACCCCATGTGGGTGCAGAACAAATTGAATTTAAGGGTAGTCTGGCTTGAAAGGCAGTAGCTCTAGTCAAATGGCCCAAAATTTTTCCTGGCAACTGCATATGCTGAGAACTATACGCATAAGTAATAGTATCTGTAATCCATTTGGATAAAGTCACTTGAAACTGAAGTTCCTTCTCTACTTTCGAGAATGAGACAAATAAATGGTCCGATTTTCTAAACTGGTTTGCCCTGTGTAAGTAGAAGTGTAACTGCCTATGGACATCCAATTGGTGAAGCTTATACTCTGCCTTGTTGCCATAGTTGGGGGAAAAAATAGGTAGTTCAACAGAGTGATTTAAATTGGACTCAGAACAGACTTTGGGCAGAAAGGAGGGTTAGTTCTAAGAGAGAGACTGTCTTTGTGGAAGATCAAATAAGGAGGACTGACAGAGCATGCATTTCTGAAACTCTCCTAGCCGAAGTAATGGCTGTTAAAAAGATTGTCTTCCAAGTTAAGAACTTTAGTGGGCAAGAGGCAGCTGGCTCGAAAGGGGGGAGAGTTAAAGCAGTCAGTACCAAATTTAGATCCCATGGAGGTGGTGGTTCTCCGATTGGAGGTCTTAAAAGGAATGTACCTCTCAAAAAGGCTTTACATAATCTATGAGACATTATATTGGATCCCATGTCTTCTACGTGGTAGTTCGATATGGCAGGTAGTTGTACTCGTATAGTGGCCACAGCTGCTCCATGATTAAAGGTTTTTGCTAAAAATTCCAGAATTGTAGTTATAGGGAGCTGTAAAGGGATCAAAATTATTTTTGTCAGCCCAACAAGAAAACCTTTTCCATTTGCTAGCATAAAGTTACTTAGTAGTAGTCTTGTGCAATGAAACTAAGATGTGACGCACTGCTGGGGACATGTCTGGAAGCCTGGCTAAGATGGGAAGTGCAGAAACCAAGCTGTCAGCTTGAGGGTTTGAATGGAGGGATGGAGCTTTCCTGATTGATGAATCAGAAAATAAGGTACTGGGTGCAGAGTCCAAGGCTCCTCCTGGAGATGGGGCCACAGGAAGGGGAACCATATCTGATGAGGCCAGTACAGAGTGATGAGAATTAGCCTGCAATCCAATGATTTGGCTTTCTGAAGAATTTTGGGTGTTAGTGGAAATGGGGGAAATGCATAAAGAAGTCCCAAGGGCCAATCATGAACAAGTGCATCCTTGGGTGACTCCCCCGGAGGGGGAATTAGTGCAAGATAGCTGCTGTATTTGGCATTCATGGACGTGGCAAAGAGGTCGCAGCAATGCTGGCCCCACTTGCAAAAAATTTGGTTCACAATTTCCTGTTTCAGGGGCCACTGGTGAGGCATAAGAATTGCCCTGCTTAATTTGTCCGCTATCACGTTGGGAGTTCTCCAGAATGTGCGGTGTGATCAGAAAACGTTGAGAAGATATTGCCCATTGCCATACTCTTTGAGCCTCTCAACAGAGGGGATAAGACTTGGCTCTACCTTGTTTGTTAATATACCACACGACGGACATACTGTCAGTCTGAATTGCAATCGTCCCTGGTTTGCCAACGTGGTTTTAGCACACTCAGAGGAGGAATACATAATGAATTCATGCTACAAAGACCATTGGGTCCTATATGATCGTTATTTGGATGACATAGTCCTTTTATGGAAAGGGGGTGAGGACAAATTAGGCGAGTTTTTTGAATACCTTAATAGTACCACTGATTTTTTAGAATTTACCCTGAACTCTGACATAGAGAGCTTGAATATTTTAGATGTCACTATTGTGAAGGATTATACGAGTAAATCTTTTATATCTAAGCTGTACAGAAAACCTATGTATTCGAATACATTTTTACATTTTGACAGCTGGAATGCCTACAACGCAAGAAGCACCGCTCTCATCTTTAAGATGTTGATGTGCAAGTGGTATTCGTGTTTCTGCCAAGTCTCTTGGACAGTCTGTCCCAGATAATGCCCCCCCCCCCAAAATCTGGGACAATTTATCAGAAACGCTAGAATGGTGTCAGATGAAGGGGACTTCCAAACAGAATGTGATAAACTTATTGATATGTTTAGAAGGTTACCCTATGAATTTTTTAAAAGAAATCGAAAATGAGATTACTGTCAAAAGACGGAATGGGTTGATAGTAAAAATTTTATTCAGTGGTTGTGGTATTGATGATGGAAAGGTTAGAGATAGATTACATTCCAACAACAATATTTTTTCAAGATCGTGCACCCTAACATTCACCTTGAATTTTTATGAAATCAAAAACACATTGGTTAATTTTTGGCCAGTGATGTTACTGGACCAGGATGTCTCTAAAATCGTAGTGGGTAAACCAGTGATTGTCTACAAAAAAGATTATAGCTTTAAAGCACTCTTGAAAAGACAGAAGATAGAGAACAAAACTAGTGGATGCCTTACATGTGGTAGGTGTGGGCAGTGCCCATATGTTATGCAGGGTGAATATATATTTATCAAGAATTTTGGACGAATCTACCCCAGTAAAAAAACTTTTTTGTTTTTCGAAAAGGGTGGTATATATTGCTAAGTGCGGGTTATGCAACATATTTTATGTGGGCAAAACAAAAAGGGCTTTTAAGCAGAGAGTATATGAACACTGCTATGATATTAAATGCAAAGATAAAAACAATGCACTTTTCAATCATGTGGACAAATATCCGACACATTTTGTTAGTTTTTTTGCCATTGATCATGCGGACCAGGGACTCCGGGGTGGCACAGTGGATGATTATTTAGAATTATTAGAGTTAAAATGGCAAATTAAGTTGAATGCAGGCTCATATCTTGGCATCAACGAGCTTATATGTATTATGCCCTTGCCCTTGTTGAAGCTAAGGGCTTTGTTTTATATTTAAAAAATATTTAAAAGTTTTTTATTGTTACTTCATGGGTTTATTACCCCATTTTTTTTTTTGTATCACAGTATTTACGGTTGTTTGTTATATATTTATATTCATTGGTGATATGTATGTGTGTTTACATTTTTATATTTATTTGCAATATGGGAGTATACTTTTTCATGTGTCTTGGCAATTTAAGTCAGGTATTATTTCCTTTAAATATGTGCATTAGTTGACAGGATGTGATCTAATAGTAGGATGTGATGTCAGGGTTTTTGCCTTTTGGGAGGGTATTTAAATTCTTTGAGTTGTATTATGTGTATTCTGATGAAGTTGGTTATTCTGACAAAAGCGCTTAATCTGTGGACTATTGTGTTTTGAATGCGGTTTTATTGAGAACCCAATAAACTGTCCTTACAAGTACCTGCTGAATGGTTGTCTGGATACCTTATATTTGTTATTCATGGACGTGGCAAAGAGGTCACAGCAAGGCTGGTCCCACTTGTGAAAAATTTGGTTCACAATTTCCTGTTTCAGGGACCACTGGTGCGGCATAAGAATTGCCCTGCTTAATTTGTCCACTATCACGTTGGACTTCCCCAGAATGTGCGGTGCGATCAGAAAACGTTGAGAAGATACTGCCTATTGTCATACTCTTTGAGCCTCTCGACAGAGGGGATAAGATTTGGTTCCGCCTTGTTTGTTAATATACCACACGACGGACATACTGTCAGTCTGAATTGCAATTGTCCCTGGTGGAAAAGAAGTCTGGAATGCCTACAACGCAAGAAGCACCACTCTCATCTTTAAGACGTTGATGTGCAAGTGGTATTAGTGTTCCTGCCAAGTCCCTTGGATAGTCTGTCCCAGATAATACCCCCCCCCCAATCTGGGAGGCATCTGTGGCCACTGTAGCTAAGGCTTGGGGAAGAACAAACTGTCTGCCTATGGTTACCTGCGTGGATTGAAGCCACCATCATAGATCCTTTTAGCAGGTGTCCACAATGAGGATCTTGTGTGACATGGGCAACTCCTGCATGGTCCATTGAGCAAAGAGTAGCCACTGTAACACTCTCACGTGTAGATGTGCCAGAGGGACTAATGTCACTGCAGGTGGCATTGAACCCAGTACCTTGAGAACAAACTTTTTCTGTACTTTCTTCTTCATGAGCAAGATAGATATTTGATGGCGCAACATTAGTACCCTTTTGTGAAGCAGTTTTGCTACCATGTCTCTTGTGTTTAAGTCTGCTCCTATAAACGTAATATACTGTGAAGGCAACAGGGCAGATTTTTCTAAATTTATGGTAATGCCTAGCTCTGAAGAGAGATGAATGGTAGTGTCCCTTACCTTGGTCAGTAGATGTTTGGTGGTGGTGGTGGTTAGCAGCTGGTCGTCTAAGCATGGAAACACCTGACTCCTAGACGCCTCAGGTGAGCTGTGACTACTGCCATGCATTTGGTGAACACTCTGGGGGCTGTAATGAGACCAAATGGCACTGCTCTGAACTAGTAATGACTGGCTCCCAGCCAGACGCGTAGATATCTCCTGGATCGCCTGTTCATCTTTATGTGAAAGTACTCATTCTGAAGACCCATTGAGCACATCCAATTGTCTTGTCCCAGAAAAGGGAGTATAGACTGTGGTGTTACCATCCGGAACTTTGCTTTCTTTATGGACTTGTTCAGTTTGTTGAGATCCAAAATTGGTCACCAGTCCCCTGTTTTTTTTTTGGAATTAAAAAGAACCTTGAATAAATTCCGGATCCGGCTTGGTCTGCAGGGACTTCTTCGATGACTTTTTTCCAGCAATATTTGAGTTTCTAGGGTTGACTCCTTTGACTGGGTGGTATGTCTGGGATGGATCTTGATGGAGGGGGTGAAAAAGAAAAAGGAATGTTGTATCCCCTGGATATGATCGACCATACCCATTTTTCTTGAGTGATATTCAGCCAGGCTTTTGGGTACAGTGATTATCTCCCCCGACTGCCTCCAGAGGTGGACAGGCAGGCCTCCTTTCAGGAGCACGGGAAGGGCCTGCCAGACAACATATCTCTGTCACCCTGATTCTGCGGACCCCCCCCCACCTTGAGGGTGGCGTCTTCCATTGTTACTTCCCCCTCTGCCCCTGGGGTAAAATTCACCATGCGTGTACAGCGAAGCTCTTTGGGATTTCTGGAACCACATTTTTCCACCCTTCTGACCTTTGGGATAAGGTCTGGCAGGGACAGATAAACATACTCCCACGTCAGACAGAGTTTTGCCTTCTTGTTCGCACCTGGTAAGAGACTCTTACTTTTGGCCCTAACAAGGACGAGCCATCAAAAGGGGCGTTGATAAAGGAAGACTCGAAAAGTTCAACAAACTCACAAAGACGCATCCAGGAATGTCTCCTCAGAGCTATTCCAGTGCCTGCTGCCCTACTCCCTCCATCAGCTGCATAGGAAATGAGGCGCATGGAGGAGTTTACTACAGAGTTTAAGGTCGCAAGCTGAGAGTTTACCTTGTTAGGTACCTCTGCAGCTGTAATACACCCTGGAGGTATCTCCTAGCTCCTTGAGGAGATCCCTCTGAAGTCGAGTAAAGTGGGATAAGTAATTCAGCGACCTAAGAGTAAAGGCTGCTGAAGAAAACATACGCTTCCCGTATCTGTCCATCGTTCGAGACTCCTTATTCGGCAAATGGACAGATGACGTTTCGGCTAATTCCTTCTTGGTGGCTGCCGCCACCAACATAGCATCTACTGGACACCTTTTGTCAGGAAAAAGAAGTTATGCTCTTACCATAACGTTCCATGTGAATTGTTCATCTCGCCTTTGTTCTTACGCATGGGTTCGGAGCCGATCCTCGGCTCCGAGACGGCCACTTCTACAGCTCTGCATCTTGAGAAAGCTCGAGGCACAGTCCTATCCCACAATCCCCTAGTGCTAACCCTCAGATCTAGTTTGCTAACACCAGAAGATAACAATGCACCCCAGGCGCTAGCAGTAATTTAAACACAAGGGGCAGCAATGCCCAAAAAATACCTAGGTAATGAGAAGAGTACCCTGACAACAGAAGCAGCCAGAGAATAACACAAGGTGTTGAAGACAAGCTGAACTGGAATCCAAATCATCCCGTTCTTCGAAAAAAAAAACATAGGCCGGGGGATGGAGGGTGGATAGTAAGAACAAAGGCGAGATGAACAATTCACATGGAACGTTATGGTAAGAACATAACTTCTTTATGTGAAATTGTTCAATCTCGCCGTTTGTTCTTACACATGGGTAGCGTCCCTAGCTCCTTTACCCTGGGTGGCTCATGGGAGAACGTTCCTGAGGACCGTGGAACCAAAGGAGGCCCTATCTTTGGAGTTCTTGTCCAACTTATAATGGAGAATGAAGGTATGAGGCTTTGCCCATGTTGCTGCCGCACAAATGGTATCCAATGGCAAACGGGCTGCATGGGCTAGGGATGTGGCCATAGCCCTGGTAGAATGAGCCTTGGGTTGAAAAGGTAATTGTTGTTTCGTCTGTGAATAGATAAATTTAATACAATCTGTTAGCCATTTAGACAAGGTAACTTTGGTAACCGCCATACCTTTTCTTTGGTCAGCAAAGGATATAAATAGCTGGTCTGATTTTCTGTCATCTTTTGTCCTTTGCAAATAAAACCTGAGTTGTCTGTGGACGTCTAACTTATGCAGCATATATTCCAACTTGTTAGTGTGATCTTTGAAAAAGGTGGGAAGTTCGATGGATTGGTTAATATTTGAAAGTGAACAAACTTTTGGGAGAAAAGACGGATTGGTGCGTAATGTCACTCTATCCGAGTGGAAAATCAAGTAGGGAGGTCGAACAGATAGAGCGTGTAATTCCGAAATTCTACGAGCAGAGGTTATAGCCACCAAGAATAAGGTTTTCCATGACACAAACTTAAGAGAGGCTGTGGAGGCTGGTTCAAAAGGGGGTAACATTAACTGGGATAAAATTAGGTTAAGGTTCCAAGGAGCAACTGGGTTACGAATGGAAGGACGGAGGTGAAAAGTGCCTTTCAAAAACGCCTTGCAAAGTCTGTGGGACATGATGGAAGAATTTTTGTCACCCACATGAAAGTTCGATATGGCCACCAGTTGGACTCTAACTGTGGACGATGATGCTCCTTCTTCAAAGATCTTAGACAGAAACTCCAAAATTTTGTGCACCGGTGCTTCTGTTGGATCTAATCCTTGTTGTAATGCCCAATAAGAAAAACGTTTCCACTTGCTCCGGTAAGTCTTGGTAGTGGAAGGTTTAAGAGAGGAAACAATTATACGTTTAACCGCAGGGGACAAAAGGCTTGGCCTGGCTAGGATGGGAAGAGAAGCAGCCAAGCTGTCAATTTTAGGGCCTGCAGGGATGGATGAGGGGCTCCTGACGCATGGGTCAAAAGGTCTGGAACTGGGTCCAGAATCCATGGCTCCTCAATTTGATGGGCCTGAAGAAAGAGGACCCAGATCTGTCGAGGCCAGAATGGGGCTATTAGAATTATGGTCCTTTCCAGACGTTTGGCTTTCTGTAGAAACCTGGGGATTAACGGAATGGGGGGAAAAGCATAAAGGAGACCCGGGGGCCAATCGTGAACCAGTGAATTTCTGGGGACGCTCCCTGGTGGAGGGAGAAGGGCAAAGTAGCTTCTGCATTTGGCATTCATCGGCGATGCAAAAATGTCGCAGCAAGGCTGGCCCCACTTGCGGAATATCGCTTCTGCCACCTGAGATTTCAGAGACCACTCGTGAGGTAACAGGATGGCTCTGCTCAACCTGTCCGCAATTACGTTGCTATCAGAAAGCGTCCGGTGGAGACAGCCCATTGCCAGATCCTGAGGGCCTCTCTGCATAGCGGATAAGATCTTGTTCCTCCCTGTTTGTTGGTGTACCAGACCACTGACATGTTGTCTGTCTGGACTGCCACTGTTCCTTGAGGTAAGATGCCGTGAAAGTGTTGCAACGCTAGAAACACCGCTCTTAGCTCTAGGACATTGATGTGCAGTTTGCATTCTGTTCTGGACCATTGACCTTGGACCGTCTTTCCCTGGAACAAACCCCCCCACCCGATCAGGGAAGCGTCCGTGGTTATTGTCGCTATCGGGGTTGGCAGGGTAAAAGGTCGACCTTGTGTCAAGTCTTGAGATAGCATCCACCATCGCATTTCCTGCTTGCAGCAGGATGTGATTAGAATTTTGTGTGACAACGGCAGGTGCTGATAGGAACACTGGGCGAACAGTAGCCATTGAAGGATCCTCATGTGCATTCTTCCTAGAGGGACTGCAACCAGTGCAGCTGACATTAATCCCAGGACTCTCAAACCTGTTCTGCTGTAGCTTTTGTCTTTTGAAGGAGTACTGTAATTTGCCCCCTTAGTTTTGAAACCCTTTCTGGTGGAAGTCTGACCATGACCAAGGTAGTGTCCAGTTCTACCCCTATAAATGAGATACGCTGTGATGGTGATAAGGTAGATTTTTCGAAATTGATTGTAACGCCAAGACGGGAACAAAGACTGATTGTGTAATCTTTTGCTTGGAGCAGATGATACTCGGTGGTGGCGGAGAGGAGCCAGTCGTCTAGATATGGAAACACCCGGAATCCTTGTTGTCTCAAGTGAGACACTACTACTGCCATACACCAACACCCTGGGGGCTGAGGTGAGGCCAAACGGCAGAGCTCGAAACTGAAAATGACTGGCTCCTAGCTGGAAGCGCAGGAATCTCCTGGACGGTCTGGCCATTTTTATATGGTAGTACGCGTCCTTGAGATCTATAGAGCACATCCAGTCTCCTTCCTGCAGAAAAGGAAGGATTGACTGTAGCGTGACCATCCGAAACTTCTCCTTCACAATGAAGGTGTTTAGTTTGCTGAGATCTAGAATTGGTCTCCAGTCCCTTGTCTTCTTTGGAACTAAAAAGAACATTGAGTAAGTTCTGGATCCTATTTGGTCTGCCGGGACTGCTTGGATGGCTCTTTTCCTGAGCAGCTTCTGGATCTCTAAGGCTGCCTGATCCCGCAGATTGGGTGGAACGTCTGGGAATCTTTTGGTGCTAGGGAGAACATTTATGAATTTTATGTCGTAACCTCTAGTAATTATAGTTTGTACCCACGCATCTGAGGTTAAATTTCACCAGGCCAGCGGGTACAAAGTTAAGCGTCCCCCGACTGCCTCCAGAGCAGGACAGTTGGGCCTCCTTCTCAGGAGTGCTGGAAAGGCTTGCCAGAGAAAGTATCTCTGTCGCCCTGGTTTTGCGGACCCCCTCTGCCATTTGGTTGGCGTCTTCCATTCCTTCCCCCTCCTCTGCCTCTGGAAGGGGCATTATCACTCTGTGTGGACTGAAAGGAACCCTGTGTCTTACGGAACCACATCTTTCCGACTCTTTGCCCTTTGGGGTATGGTCTGGAAGGGGTGGAAAAATGGACTCCTACAGCAGATAGGGTCTTCCCTTCTTGCTCACACCTAGTGAGGGTCTCCTTTACTTTGGGGCCAAAAAGAGAGGCACCATCAAATGGGACGTTAGTAAAGGAAGACTTGAAGGATTCCACAAAGGAGCAGAGCCGCAGCCAGGATTGTCTCCTAAGAGCAATCGCTGAAGCTGCCGCTCTACTCGCACCTTCGGCCGCATATGAAATGAGCCTCGTGGAGGAGTTGACTACAGAGTTAAGGGTATTAAGTTGTGCTGTCACTTTCTCGGTAACAGCAGCATCTGTACGACCCTGGAGAGTATCTCCGAGTTCCTTGAGGAGATCCCTCTGTAAACGCGTAAAATGCCTCAAGTAGTTCAGCGATCGCATGGAAAAAGTCGCAGAACTGAAAACATGCTTCCCATATCTGTCCATCGTCCTAGAATCCTTATTAGGAGGATGGACAGCGGAAGAGGACTCTGACATGTCCTTCTTAGTGGCTGCCGCCACCACCATAGTATCCACTGGAATACCCTTGGTAAGAAAACTCTTGTCCTGGGGGGCTGTTATAAACTTATTCGGCCTGCGGGGAACTGGTTCCACCATGTCAGGTGTCTCCCAAGCCCTACAAGCTATCAAGTCCATAAGTTCGTCAAAGGGAGGCGTCACCCAGGAGGTAGAAGGTAGAGCCCCGAATGCCTTCAGCAATACTGATTCATCCACAGAAGGGTTAAGTGGCTGCCAATCTCCCCTCTGTTTTAGGATCTCCAGGATGTCCGCAAAGGAGACATCCTCAGAGGGGGACCATGGGGACCCTTCTGCTTCATCTAAATCTGTATCTGATTTAAGAGATTCCTGTGGGGAATCTATGTGCCTCCTCTTGCACAGTCTTTTCCTTGGTACTTCTTCAGATGGGGCTTCTGGAGAAGCGTCCGAGGAACCGGGAGCACCCTCTGGGGGCAACTGAGGCATTGGGTCTCGACGCTTCGTAGGAGCCGAGGATACAGAAGTCGAACGTGGTCCCTTAGTGGGAGGAGAAGAAGAATCCGATGAGATATGTGTCTGTTTCGACAAGACCTTCCTCATGGTGTCGAAGGCACCGGTACCCGGATCCGAAGACCTTCCTGGTTTCGAGAAACCAGGAACAATCCCCGAGACCGGGGGTCCGGGCTCTGACCCAGAGGACGGTGCCGAACTAATCGGAGCCGAGGCTCCTAGGGGGAGAGTCGGTACCGACATCTCGGTTCGACTGTCTGCCCCGGAACCAAAGAACGATAGTCGGCTCCGGGACTCCTTGATCCGTTCCGAGGGCGTCGAGGTCAATGGTACCGAAAGCACGGCTGTAGGCTTCGGTATCGATGGTTCTACCATCATCGGAACTTTGACTCTCGGCTCCGAAGACTCGACAGGTCTCAGAGGAGGAGCAGTAGATGACCCAGGGAGGGCTTCGAGTTTCAAAACCAGCTGGGACGAAACTTCGATCAATTTGGAAAGGGTCGAGTTCTCCATTAACTTCTGTATCACTCGATCCACATCTGAATCAGATAAAGGTCTCGAAGAGCGGGTCGAAGGGGCCGAAGTCATCACCAAGTGAAGGATCGATGGCGGCGGAACCTCCGAGACCAGCTCCAAGACCGGAGACTCGATCAAAGATATACATTCGACAGCTGACTCCGAAGTCTGTGGAGCCGGTGTCCAAATCTTAATAGAGGTGCTCGGAGCCGATGACTTTGGCTCCGACACTCTCAAAGACTTGGACCCCTTCACAGACTTGGATACCAATTCAGCCTTGTCAAGGGCCTCCTGAAATTCGGGCTTTAATAAACCCCTGTCTACTAACTTCCTGCATCTCTCCATCATGACCCTCCCACTGAAGGAATGACAAATAGAGCAGTCCTCCTGTAAGTTGAGAAGGCCAAGACAGTAGACGCAGGAAGAGTGGTTATCCGTGATGGACATTTTCTGTCCGCATAGACATTTCTTAAAGCCTGATTTTTGTTTCTCAGACATGTTCAAAAAGTCAGACATATATATATATATATATATATATATATATAACCTGAAAACAAGAAAAAATTAAAGGTATCACTGCACACAAAAAGGAGTAAGGACTTAAGCCTTTCTTAAAGAAAAAACACCTGTTCAAAGAACAGGATAATAAGCCTGAAAATTGCCTTAGAAAAACTTTATAAAATAATAATAGTAATAAGAATATATAACTCCCACTGCAACTGCACTAGTAAAAGACTAATATATATATATATATTTTAAATATCTATACTAATAAAGGTAAGTTATAGAAAACTTCGAAAAAATAGAAAAAGTTTACTGGCCCGAGCTTCTGCGATGCATCTGCTGCCACGGCAAACTAGATCTGAGGATTAGCACTAGGGGATTGTGGGATAGGACTGTGCCTCGAGCTTTCTCAAGATGCAGAGCTGTAGAAGTGATCGGCTCCGAACCCATGCGTAAGAACAAATGGCGAGATTGAACAATTTCACATTTGTTTGTCATCTGGGGCTGTAATAAATTTGTTGGGCCTCCTCAGAACCAGTTCCACAGATTCTGGAGAGCCCCATGCCTTTCGACTGACTACACCAAGGAGCTGGCGGAGACATCCAAGAGGTGGAGGGTCGAGATCCAAATGCCTCCAGGTAAACAGACTCATCTTCAAAAGGGGAGAGGGTCTTTCAGCCCCCTCTCTGTTTCAGGATCTCTAAGATATCTGAAAAAGGAGACATCCTCAGTGGGTGACCGTGGGTACCCTTCTGAATTCTCTAAGTCTGTATCCGACGTGACAGACTCAGGGGAGTCTAGATATTTCCTCTTACAAGTTCTCTTACGAGGGACCTCCTCAGAAGGGTACTCTGGGAAGGTTTCAGAAGAGAGTGGCTTGCCCATTGGTACGTCCTAGGGCATTGGTTCTCTACACTTGGGCTGTAGGGATGCTGTAGAGGTTGACACTTGTCTCTTAGGGGGAGTAGCTGGACCCAAGGGTGGAGCAGTCTCGGGGGAAAAGCATACTCCTCACCACCTTGAAGGCACCACGATCCCAGCCCGAGACAGCCTCCGGTTCCAAGGAACCTGGAGATCTCCCCCACGCCAAGGAGGATGGCTCTGAGGCCGATGTGGGTGATGAACTCACCTACGTCGAAGCCCCGAGGGGAAGAGTTGGATCTGACAAAGGTCCGATTTGACTCTCCTCCCCAGAGACGAGGGAGTGTTGGCTCCCAGATCCCTTGATAGAAGGCAACATTGAAGAGATTGGAGTGGAAGTCGAGATGGAGAATCCGGCAGTGGTTCTTGAACTTGACAGTTCCACCACAAGGACATCCATGCACTCTGGCTCCGAACTCGTCCGAGTTGGTGGAGGAACAGAAGATAAGGCAGATATGGCCATCAGCTCCACTTCTCTCTAGGCTGGGCTGGAAAGAATTTTTGATAAGGCCGGTGTTCGAAGCAACTTCTTGACCACCTGCTCCACATCATCATCTGAGAGACTTCTGGAAGATTTAGAGGAAAGGGAGGATCTATGGCTACCAGCCACCGATTGCAGAAGGGGTGACTGTGGTACCGAACAGATCGGCTCCAAGGTCGGTGACCAGCTTCTCTTTTGGCTCTGATAATGCTGCTGGTGCCGATGGAGATTTTGACTTCTCGGGTCTGACAACCTTTTCATCCAAAGCAACACGTTTCTCAGACTTTTTAGTCAGCTCAGAAACCGGAGCCGAAGCAGCAGATTTTGTAGTGGATTTTTCAGAGGAGGACTTTGCCGACTCATTCCCTTCGATGTCCATAACCTCTGACAATTAGTTTATTCTTGCATTCCTGCAGGACCCTGGAGCTGAAACGATGGCAGATAGAACAGGAATCCTGCAGGTGAATGGTGCCTAAGCAGTATACACAACTTGTGTGCCCATCTGTTAGTGACATCTTTTATGTGCACAAATCATACTTCTTAAAAACAAATTGCTTAACTTCTTTAGCAGAATCTTTAGACATATTGAAAGATCTGTCCACAATAATAGCAAAGCACTTTAAAACAGTACTCTAATCCAAGGTACAACCTATGATACTACATTAAGGTATAGACAGCATAAATATTAGAAACAAAGTTTTTGATTATATATATATATATATATAGAGGAAAAGAAGGGCTAGAGGAGAGGTCTCTAACTTAAACGATGATACCCTCTACCAGAGGAGATGTCTCTAAATTAAACGACAAAACCTCAGAAAGGGATGTATGAAAGGGGAAGGCGCCTTCTAACTAAAACGGGCTAAAACAAAAGAGACAAAAAATTGAATCCTCTAACTAGAATGGATTCGTTAATGACCAACTAAAAGCCGAGGATAGTGTAGAAGGAGGCCTGCGACAACAACGGCCTACACAAGCAACACTAAAAAGCCAGTGAAAAACTAACAGTTAAGAATTAAACTGCTCAAGGTAGACTAAACTGCCTTCAAGTAGAGAAAACTTGACTTTTTCCCAAAATAAGGTATAGAAACACTATAAACTAATCAAATAAACCAAATACTAGCCTGAACCAGTGATATGCAATGCCGAAGCAGCAAACGGTAAATGAGATCTGGGTAACTGTCGCTAGGCATCATGGGCTAGGGTATAGCCTCGAGTCAGTGAAAGCTCTCAAGCTTTAGTATGTGGCCGAGTCGCATCAAAGCACCCAAACATCAATAATGAAGACGAGATAGGACAACATAACATTAATTATTATACAACCTTTACCATGACTGTCAACCAAACTTTTTTTCACAATCTTGATAATAAATGTACAATTTATCCATACTGATATCACCCATTTCTCTTAAAATATTTCAATTTTTTTTTAAATCTTGTCCATAATCTACTAACCTTTGGATAATCTAAAAACACGTTTCATTTTATCTGTACCACATAATCTTTCATTTACACTTCTCAGGCTTTGACTGGCAATTTATTCAACATTATCTCTCCATATAAAATAATTCCCGGGATTCAATAATACCTATGCTAAGTGTACACTGTTCTGAGTGAAGAGAGAACACAGGCCCCCCTTCTTCCTTCTAATTTTAGTCGTCCTACTGATTTTCTTGCAGATTTAAATATTGACAGAGATTCACAAAGCTTACCACAAAGTTTAGATTACATTTACACTTAAGTGTAATCTTTCTGAGTGACTGGAAAGCACAAAAATGTGGTAGTGATGTTCTTGAATACATAGCATGCACACTTAGTGTAAGCTTTACTGAATCTGGTCCAATGACTTTCTACCAAACCTTGAAATCGCTTCATTCTTTGCCAGATTGTGACCAACTTATCCTCCAATAACTCTGCCCAAGGATCAATACAGAGCCATGTATGCACATTTTTTTCATTCCTATACTTCCCAAAAATCACTGACTTCTAATTATAAATACCTTGTTTTTCTAATATTTCTAACACCTTCCTCTTCAATTAATATACTACTTTTATTCAAATTTACAAATGCCCATAAGTTTTCATATTTAAATTTAAAAACTTCACTTAGCATTGTTCCTTTTCTTCAGTAAATGCATTTAACATCCACAATAAATGCAAAGAAGACAAATGAACAACTGGGTGTAGCAAATTTAAACCTCCTGTTTTACTAAACATAATGCCCCTTTTATAGGATATAATCTGAAACACCCAATTAAAGTGAAAACCATCTATAAATGTTCTTTTTTTCCAAAACTGAAGGGAATTAAATACTCCTACTAAATAACCAGGGTTTCCTATTACCATAGTATTTATTAAATACAATTTAATATTAACACTCAATTTAAATACCATAATTTCATAACTCTTTCAATTTCTTTTAGCATTCCTTTCCACCCTTTCTTAATTTCATATCTAACAAGAGTTACTCCCATAATGTTTATTTCTGTTGTGGAAAAATTAATATTAGGACATTACTTCATCTCTCCCACACATTTACATTTTCCCTCTTTACTTTTAATCCTACAAAAACCTAAGCATTTAAAAACCTCAAAGAATAATTATCTCATCCAATTCACTTTTTTGTAATTATCATCTGCATAAATCAACAATGGAATCCTTACTGTACCATTACAATTAAATCAACCCTTTTTAAATTTTATAACATCATTTTTCAACATTGAATTGATAAACAGTAATTACAGAACAGGCCTCATAGGACATCCCTACCTTAAAACTTGCTGTATTTTAATCTCTTACTTATCTGTCTATTGACTACAACTCTGACCATTCTTTTTTCATACCCACTTTTCAGAAAATTAATCTCATCACTACAGACCCAATAAGCCACTACAATGGCACAAACCTAATCATAATTCACATTATCAAATGCTTTAGTTACATAACAGCCCAGCAACCTTTGATCTTGCCCTTCACATAGAATCATTTTACCACCTCTTTCACAATAACAACTCCTTTAACCTGCTTATTTTTCATTCCAGAAATTCCTTCATTACACAGATTTTTGAATTTTTTTTTCAAATCTGATTTGCATGATTTTCATAAAAATCTCAATCTACATTAGGCCTCCAATTTTCTAACACACTTCTATCTCCCCTTTCCCATAGTAATGTAATAAATCCTTCACATGTTCTACTATAACAAAGTCTCCCCTTTTCCATTCACTTAATACCAACAAAATAGAAGTTTTTTCTTCAACATTCATCTTTTAATGCATATTCTATTCTATCTTTTCCTGAAGTTTACCGTCACTGTCATTAACATGTTTTAAAACTTGATCCAATTCCTGTAAATAACTGTCTTCAGCTATTTCTGAATGATCTTTTTTCACTATTTTTAACATTGAATTGTATCCTTTGTCTTACTACTGTCTTTATATTCCAAGATTCTACCCTGATATTTAATTACTCCGCTATCCTTTGTTATTAATTTTTCTATAATTATTTCCTTTCTTTTAACTGATGTCCCTGTGAATGGCAAAACCACATCTTTTTTTCCTTGAGTTAAAAAAATCTCTCTCATTTTTAAATGTGCTATTCTTTTACTTTTTTTTCAAATATTTCTTTTTTATTTAAAAATAAACTGTCATTCTGCTTAAATACAAAGCCTTTTCTTGCACAAATAAAATATTCCTAATTCCAAATATACCTTCTTATACTTATTAAAAACTATCCGTCATTTAGACTTATAAAAATGTATTACTGTTTAATGATCTTCCCAAAATACCTATACCTCTTCACCGAGTACGTCTTTCTCTAAATTGTTACTATTTAATTTCTTAATCCCTTTTTCTAGCTGTTTATCTTCATTACTCTCATCAGTAACGGCCCATAAAGTATTATGATTTGAAAAATACAGTGATTAAAAAAACTGAATTTCTTTTAAGGTGTCGCAACAAAATCTATTTCAGTCTTTAAGAGCCACCACTGCATAAATAAATTTCCTCCTCTTTCTCAAGCTTTAAATGACTTAATTTTTAGTATTTTTTCTTTTTTTTGTATCCTAATTTTACAGTTGAAGTCACTTATAATGTTTATATTCATATTTATTACTATAAATGGCTTTACTTGTTCAAATAATTCTTCTCTATTTTTAGCATGAGTATAAGTAAAAACCATGACAATTATTACAGGAGTATTCCTTTTTCATACATCTAAGGGAGACATATAACCAGTTTTAATAATGACATGGTTCAGAAAAACATTTTCATGTTGAAATGAAATAGCAATGCCTGAATATAAGTCTTTACCTATATTCTAAATAATTTGTTTTTCCATTTCAGATTAAATTCTATTCTATTTTCATTAACAAAATGAGTATCTAATAACAAAAACAGTATTCCCATTTCTCACACCAATGAACAACATAGAATTCACATTTAAAGTAGTAATGTGAATATTTTCTATTTTCTTTATCATTACTTTTAAACTAAATCTTTCTTTGCCTCTAACTTTCTGCCATATTTCACCCTCTCTTTTCTGAGACACAATGTATCTTTTACAGTTATTTTCATACCATTCTACATTCTCTAAATTAACTTCCATTTTGTCATCATCTACTTCTTATGTCTCTCCTCCTCCTTCTGAATTATTCTCCCCATCCACAATAAGAACTTTTTACTATCTTGTTCTGCATAATTATTCCTAGTATCACCCATCAACATATTTTCTTTTACTTCTCTATTTATTAAACAAGCCATCTATAAATGGTATTTTGTGACACCGACAATGTGATGACAAAAATCTCTGGGTGCTACTTTTGATTTCTAGAGGACTAGCTATCCAAAGAGGATACGAGATAAGAGGAAAGCAGACTTAACGTCTCTTTCCATTAAAGGATAAGGATAAGGCATGTCGGTGATCATTCCAAATTCTGGCAGCACAACTTCAAAAGTTCTTTAATGCAGTCTTTGGCAATCAGGTCTGATTTGGCTCTATAGTTCTCCGAAAGAACAAAGTCGAAGTATTTGGAAGAGGGGTGACTGCGTATATCTGCAAGAAAACTCTACAGACCTAGAAGATTATGTTCCAGTCATACATCATAATCAAATCCCTTCTTGAGGTAGGGGTAACAACAAAGTGCCTCCCAGCTTGCTCATGTGGATATTTGTGCTTTCCATCCAGATGGTAAAGATAAAAAAACTTCTACAGGAAATAAAACTCTACAGTGCCTAAAGCAAAACTCAGAACTTCAGTACCCTATTGTGCATGGACTACTTCAAAGAGGACCAAATGCCCAGAATCCTCCATTACTTGAAATAATTTCTCCATTCAAGAAAAGGATAATCCTCAGTGTAGACAGCTTGGTGAGAGTCACCAATCCAATTCCTGCATCACAGATGACATAGCTCCAGATAAGGACATCCAGGAATTCAGATGGTTCTACTGAAACTGAAGGGACCAATGAGGAATCCTTATGTTGAGTTCAGCTACTGACAGCACCTCTATGGCAGCTGTCATATAGCTGCATATCAATATTTCTGGCCAGTATGAGCCTGTAGCAAAGCAGTTCTATCTGGCAGGATGCCGCCCTTGACCATACCAAGCAAGTGAATTGTTACAGTTTTAAAAAAGAACAATCCTTTGAACACAAGACTTTTTTTGGAGAGGTCCTCAACTTTGAGCTGATGGGGCACTAAATTAGGAATCTGCACAGGGAATCAGAAAAGCTAACTATGGCTGTAGTTTGCAATAATTATATACAGGAGAGAGTGAATGAGAGTTTTGAACTTCCAAGATGGCTGCACATTGAGTAACATCTTAATTCTAGCTCTCCCAGTGTGAAAACAGTAACTTAGCAGAGACAGCCAGTGGACCTAAATTTCTGGGTAAATTTCAATAACTGGCTAGTAAATGCGCTGCCTGGATGCCAGGAAAAAAGAAATACAGAGGACCTGAAGGAAAATCAGCTATAAAACGTGACAAAAACTTTGACTGGGAAAGGTACTGTAGCAGCTCAGCAAAAAGCAGTACAAGCTCCAGACATGACTTCCAGTAACCTACAGGAAAATACAAGACAACTGCACACCAGCCTCATTAAACTAAACAATTATACAGTATATCAACTCAAACAATAAAAGGCTGGAAAATATGGAAGAAGCTTTAAACAAATATTCAGATAAGATGATAAAACTGCAAAACTCAGAGGTCAAAATGAAGAAAAGGCTGTCTGAACAGGAGACTGCACAAGAACAGATGTTTCAAACATAACAGAATTAGAGGACACAGCAAGTAGAGAAAACTTGAAATTTTCTGCTGTACCAGAGAAGCTGGAAAGAACAGACTATTCATTTTATGAAAGCACAAATAAGCAAATGGATTGGTATTCCACAACAGGAATTGTTAACTGAAAGGGCACACTGTGAGTATACTCCACACCTGGCTATGAGAAAGCAACCTAGACTTTTAACAGTACAGTTGCAATCTTACCAACAGAAGTTGATTCTGACAAAACTGTGGCAGAAGGACAAAGTACTAAAAGTGGGACACAGCAATGTGTTTATGGAGAATGATTACTCATTGCACACTGGGCAGAAGAGGAGTAAATTTATTCCATTATTCATGGAATGTCGAGAAGTGGGCATGAGATTCAAACTGCTATCCCCAGCTATCTTCAAAATATTTTTTCCCTGTTGGGACAAAATAATTTTTTTGATGAAGTATGTGCCAAGGAAGAAATGCAAAAGTTTGTCCAACAAAAAGTGAGCTCTGAAACTGGAGGGGATTCTGCTTCTTATTCTTCTGGTAATAAAGGCCACAAAGAGACTGTGCCAGTGAAGCCTTTTTCAATGCTTCAATGGAAAATCTTTCAGAGAAGGAAAAAAGCACAAGAGTCAGCTAGACGAATCAAGACTATGTTGGAAATGAAGCACAGACATGATCAGGGAGATGGAAATGAACAGGAATAAAAACAGTAACTTGGAAATTGACGAATGTGGGATTACAAAACAATAATTATATTTGTGAAACATGGCAGAACAAAAAAAAAATCCAGAAATATTGGGCTTTTTTGAACTTTGTTAAACTTGTAGAGGACTCTAAAGCATATGTCCAACTAAATGTCATTAATGTTCAGAAAAATACTGAGGAGGGGGAAAGTTAACTGTAAGCAACATAATTCAAATATTTTTCTTAATGGTACTTTTTTAATAGTGCACGGTTTTCTTTGCATACTATAAAGTAAAGTTTTCTAAGTTATTTTTAAGTGTAAGGGTAAGGGATACAAATCTAAATAGGTACTCTTTTTCCTTTCTCCATTCATCTCTCCTTATTCAGTTTTAAGAAATGTAAGCACTGTAATGTAAGAAAAAAAAAGATCTGGTTCAAAGAGCATGACAAAAGAAAAATTAGTGTGCTTTTTCTCATTCTTGCATATGGGAATGACTGGGTTAATCTAGTAACAAGCCTTAAGAGAAAGCAAGTAAATGAAAAAGAATATTGAATATTATAGTTTTTTTCCCTAGTAAAAAGGTGTATGCTTGGCAGTTTTGTGTCTGGTTCTCATGTCGCTAGCAGACAATCTCATAAAGAGAAATGGCTTAGAGAAAATGTTTTCTGAAAGCATTCAAGTGTTTTCCAGCCAGGAGTGCTATAAAGATAAGAAAAAGCCAGACAGCACTTAACAGAAGCACAGGCTGTACCGTGCATCTTAGCATGGATAATCTTTCTTTTAGGTTATCTCAAGTCTATCTGTGTGGCTGCCAGTTTGGAAAATTTCAATATATGAAGATGTACATAGTTTCGTCTGTTAATAAGTTAAACAGTTTTAGAGAGGTATTTTTTGAGGGCTTTCAACAAAACAAAATGTTTTGGAAGATGTGACAGAGATTCAAATGGAGATGACAAGAAACAATGGTATAAAAGATTAACCTGACAAACAGTATATGATTGTAACACAAATGCTGGAACTAGACACTTAACAAAAAATATGTTATACATAAAAGGTGGGAATGATAACTTTTTTAAGAAAATTATGCTTTCTGTAATGCCTTTAAATGTCAATAGTCTCACAGATAAATACAAAAAAGAAGCAGTAGCAAACTATAATAAAACTGTGGAGTGCAAACAGCTATGCTACAGGGGAGACACTTGAAAATAACTGAACATGTGCGTTTGATAAAGAAAGGTTTTCAGGATGGTTATTCAGCAGAATACCTGGGACAAAGGAAAAGAAAAGTACTTATATATATACATATATATATATATATTAAAAGAAAAGCTCCAACAGTGATAGAAGAGGATAATAAAGGTAGATTTGTAGTACTAAGGGGCTACAGTCAAAGGAGGAAGATTACACTGGCATGTATTTATATTCCACTGAAAACTACTACAATGGAGCTTAAGAAAATCCTGGGAGAAATAATCATCTTTCAGCACAGAATATTACTTATAGGTGGGGACTGGAATTTGATCTGCAACACTGTAGATGTGTCTGGGGGACAGAATGGAAAATATGGCAAAGGAGGGTGGATGTTTGAAGAAATATATGAAAATATTTGGCATGGAAGATATGAATTCAGTACTAGGAGTCCACAGTGAATTTACATATTTATTCCCCAAGATACAAAAACTGGGCTAGGCTAGATAGGAATTTACATTTTACAGGAATGTGTGTACTGATGTTCTTGATACACATGCAATAACTATTTCAGATCATACACCAATTAAAACTAAAATAAAAACACAGGTTAAAGAAATAAAAAATGACACACCAGTGCTTTCCCACCTATCTGTTGGAAAGGGAGGAATTTAAGGAATGGGGTACTGGAAACTATTCAGGCGCTATTAGAAAACATAGAAATGTATTCTGAAAATATAGCTAGGAAGTGGGATAAATTTAAAGTGGAATTTAAACATAGGGAGGAAATAAAAGAAAGGGAGATGTGGTTAACAAGCAACAAAAATTACTTACAGGGATTAAATGTTGAAGTATTGAAAATAGGGGGAATCCCACAGAACATGAAGAGGAGCAACTGCAGAATGCTAAATAGAAAATAAGGGATTACTTTGACAATATGCATGATTTAGAAAAAAATGATAAGAAACTTTTTTTTTATAACTCTAAAGCAGAAAACATTTTTAGAATAACGACTCGGGCAACAGAAAGTGCAAAGGGCTGTTGCCAAGCTTAGGGTGCCTATAACAAGGAAGACAACAAGAGATCCTGCAGAAGTATTATAAATATTTCAGAAATTCTATGAAAGTCTGTATAAAGCAGAGAAATATGGAAATCAAGAAAATGTACAAATGAAAATATTTATGGAAGAATTAAATATGCCAATGTTAGAGGTAGATGAAGTTCAATTACTAACAGGATAGGAGGAGGCGAGATAAAAATGGTGATGTATAATCAATCTACTGGAAAGTCCCTAGGAAGTGGTGATATTCATGTAGAAGTTTGGAAGCTAGTTGGGAAAAACTAAAAAGACCTGGAAGATTTTGTTTAATAGTATTTTAAGAGGTGAAGAAAGTAGTGGTAGCTGTACTACCTAAATGGGGTAAAGATCCATCAGATTCAGCTTCATACAGACACATTTCAATACTAAACCATACTTATAAAATGTTTATGTATGTAATGACTAAAAGAATGGCAGACATGATGCCAAAATTGATAGATATGGATCAATGTGTTTTTTTGAAGGGGAGGTAAACATTTGACAAAATTAAAAGAGCACTGATGATCCAGAGGGAAGCAGAATGTAAGACAATACCACTGTTGCTTGGGGGTCTTGATGCAGAGAAAGCATCTGACACAGTAAACTGGGTCTTTATGAACAGGGCAATGGAAACATTTGCATTCCCTGATTAAAACAATATGAGGTTGATTAGGAGGATATATGAGGGAACAGAGGTGAAAATTAAAGTGGGTGGGGTCCTCTCTGATAATTTCTGGTTGAGAAGAGGAACCAACCAGGGGTGTCCTCTCTCCCTTTTGTTATTAGCATTACATTTAGAATCACTGGCAAAGAAAGTAAGGGACTCAAAAATTCATGAATATAATTGGTATGGTAGTCAAGAAAAGCTGGCTCTGTTTGCGGATGACATTATTTTATACCTGACAAAACCAGAATGGGACATTACAGTGTTGTGGAACATTTTGAGACAGTTTCAAATCTTTTTACGATGCAAAATTAATGAAGCTGAAACAAAGGCAATACTGACAAATTATGTATCCACACATGAATTGGTTCAGTAATATCCATATTTACGGGGACATGATAAAATTAAGTATTTAGGAGTATGGGTTAAAATCATTCTGTTGTGGCTATGTGGGAAGAGACTAAACAAAAGATAATACAAAAACTGAGAAAAATGAAAGCTCTACTATGTGGACAGTAATAGTAAGATACAAGCAGTTACAATGTTTTTAGCCCCTTTAGTCTCATACACAGGGCATGTTTTTATCAACAAGAACAAAAGCTGTGGATAGCAATTAATAAAGAGCTGAAGGATTTTATCTTGGAGGGGAAGGCATCAAGAGTCAAGTGGGATACGCTGATTCTTCCAATAGAACAAGACGAATTGGGATTACTCAATTTGAAGGACTACTTCAGAGCAACACAATTAAGGCTCTTATACATAACACAAGTAAAAAACTATAATTCAAATTGAAAAGGGATGATGATGATGACGAAATGGGGGAAAGCTCAAGAAACAAGGAGAGACTGAGATTTTGAATGGAGACCTTTAAGGAGAATAACAATAATCATACAGAATATTTTATTTTTAAAGTTGCAGAAATTATTCTAAGAACTAAGCCAACATGGGAATGGAGAAAGGAGACTCTGCCAATAGGGATTACTGCAATTAGGGATACAGACAACAGAAAAGAGGGGGCTGGAATTTATTTGAGAAAACTGGCAAAGGATCCAAGGTACTGGGAGCAAATGACTAGAGAGGGAAAGGTAACAGAATGGGAAGACACCAAGACTTTATTTGGACTGCAGGTTAGAGATTTTTATCTCCATCACGGATTGGTATCAGAGTATAGGCAAAGAGAAGAAATGGGAGGTCCTAAACGAAAGACCAGCACTGGTAGAGTTTTTAGTAGAATCTAGAACAAAAGCTGCCATTAGAAAAGGAAGAGAGTAGAGTGCTGATTATCTGAACTAATTGGAACCTAGGGTAATATGGATAATCAAACTGTTCGGATAATCAAACATACACTGAACCGGATAAAAAAAATGTCTAAAATTTTGTTTGTTCTGCACACAGGGAATATACTTTTCAATGATTCCGCAATTCCAGTGGACAATTAAGAATATTTTTAACATACAAGTGAGCTACGAGCTCAAAAAACACACACAAGTGAGTACATATAATGTATTCAGATTTATGATTTTTCCTACCCGAAAACTCTGGAAGGCTGTGTTCGGATAACTGACACTACTGTAATAGAACATATAAAATACTGCATGATAACTATAGGAATCAATCAGAGGAGGTTAGAAAGGATTGGGAAGAGAGATTGGATAAGCAATTCATAAAGAAACAATGGGTGATATATGTATGCCTCTCAAATATGCAACAAAGTCTGGACGATTTAGGATCTTTGCTTGGAAGTGTTTACATAAGTATTTTTATACCACAAGTAGACTCCAAATAATTTTTTCTCAGGTAGACAGCAAATGTTGGATGTGTGATGGGGAAGAAAGAAGTAACTGGGAACATAATTTCTGGCAATGAGTTGGCAAACTTTAAACAGTCCCTATAGACTGCTTTGTCAGAGATACCAGATGAGCAAATTGGTGTAACTAAGGAAATTATTTTTTTGAGCTATGATACAGAATCAGAATTGTCTAGACATAGTAAGGCCTTGCTGAGTCTAATTATGGTTGCTGCCAAAAAGCAATTACTAGAAAATGGAAATCAAATTCTAAATCAACTTTACTAGAAGTAGCAAATATAGTAACAGAGATAAAACAACTGGAACTGGGATCTTTACAAAAGGGTAGGAGCAAATTACATAGGAAAAATGGGAATTGTGGGAACAATACATGCAAAGGCTGAACAAGGTTTAAAAGAAGGCAAGAGCTGAATGAGCTATGTAACATCTGACTGACAATGACTGGATAGATTATAAGTGATGTATAATGGTTGCAACTGCAATTGTGTCAACGTGGTTTGTAATGTATAATGTTTGCAACTGGAACTGCGTCAATATGATTTGTTTTCATTTATATAAATGTAAGATTGCCTATGTCATATGTGATAATTTAATAAAGATGGTTTTTGTTTTAAAAAGAAACAAACAGACAAGTCCTTGGTCTGCTAAGAATCCATTAATAATATTTTGTGTTTACTTAGTAAAGCGATACAACATTGCTGAAGAGAATATTTCTGTAAGGTAAAAAAGCTTGTACGAGCTGTAGGACAGACAGATTCAAATTAATTTTTGGTAGCAGATGAAGGAAGATATGAAATACCTATGTCAAATGCAGATACTGCTATTTACATTCAGTAGAATACTTACTCAATAAGGGATGGAGCCACTTGTGGATATGGCTTGGGCACAGATATTACTGGTGACTAACTGCAGTACTGAGTCACCTACTATGCATTCCCATGGTCTGGCATTAATATGTTTAGAGGCAAGGAAAATGTGATGACAGTCTGGAGTAGACTATAACCCACAATTCAATTACAGCAACTATGACAAGTGAGGATTTGTCAAGGAAAGCACTGTTCTAGAATATCTTAATATTAGCTGCAATAAAAATAAAACAGACAAATGGTGGGGGCTACTGGAGATAAGGCTTATGGTGTTAAGCTGGAATAAGCTTGTGTTGGACTCTGTGTCAACTATGAAAATAGATTCTGGAGTCAGAATGAAGATACTTTTAATGGCTTTATTTTTTGTGTGTTTTATATATAGGTTCATAGGATATACTAGGCTATTGGCCCGGAGGCCCGTATAAGCCTACACGGTTTCACTTTATAATCTCGAAATCCTGAAATCTCGAATTTCAACATTTCAAAACTATGAAGCCGAACCATTCACAATCCCGAAACCCACTATCACGAATCACACAATCACACACACACACACACACACACACACACACACACACACACACACACACACACACACACACACACACAATACATACATACATAGATAGGGATCATAGAGATAAGGCTCAAGTTTGTGTAGGGGAGAGTACTTAGATTTGGTACTGTAAGAAATATGTTTGATCTGGACTGTAGGGAGGAAGATAGTGCGATGCGAGTCTGAGTATAAGTACTGATTGTAGTGTCTCTGGCAATTACTGTTTGGAAGTTAATTCAGGGGGTGTATAGTACTGAGGTGGTAACATTATAAACCTTTAACGTTCTCATCTCTAAAGTTTTTACAATGCTCTAGGAATAATGTGGAACATTTTACTATACAAGTTAAATAAGAAAGGATGTAGTGGCAAAGACTAAACAGGGGGTGGGGGAGGCAAGTGATATGAATGGATAATGATGAAAGCCACTGCTTAAACTGATTTTAACCAATGAGATGTCTGCCAGTTGAAGTACCAACAACTATAAAGGAAAAGATGAGACGTGGGTGGGAAATGGGATAGAATACAGGAGTAAAGAAAAGCCAAGCACAATGAGGTGGATCACAGCAGATCTGTACCACAGCCAGCTTACCAAAAATAATAATCTGGAGTAGGTTTCTGAAAAGTGTTTCCAGTTCTGTAATGTAGCCTGATGATATTGAGTATAAAGTTACAGCCAATACCAAAATGTTTGTGCAAATATTTTCAAACTAGAATTTAGACTCAGGCTAAAACAGTACACTAATCCAGCACTGTTAGTTGCAGTTGCAAGGGAATATAAAAAGAGAAGGGAGATTCTTTCCAGCAAGTATTACAGTTGAAAAAATTTCATTTTGTACGCTAGAGTTTCCAAATGGATATCCCTTGTCCCTTTATACAATATGGGCTATTATTACAGGACAGCTGGCAGTGAAGAGCCATGAATGAAGTCTTTTTTTTTTTTATTTGTAAAAACTTTGAAATGGGTTAACAGAAACACTTTTTTTCTAAGGCAAGTATCTTACTATTCAGCCCACAGACTTCCCAGTTTGTCAAACAAGCAAAAAGTGGGGGCAAGGTTTGGGAAAACATAACAAGCATATAGGGAAGGGGCATTAAGTGAATTTCCTTAGTTTTCTGTTTAAACAAAAAACATTTATATGGGAGAAGAGAAGTTCTTGTCTTGAGAAGAATTTGCTGATGTTGAGCATGCAGATTTCCAGTTTGATAAACTAGCAGGGGCCAAGAGGTGGGGAGCACTGGACAAGCATACAGGGAAATGGCATTAAGCAGTGACAAAAAAAGTAGAAGCAAGATTCCATATTTTCTTGTTTGCATAAACTTTTAAATGGGACAACAGAAGCTCTTGTTCTGAAGAGAAGTCCTTACTTTTGAGCTCTCAACATTCACGGTTCAATTAAACAGCAGAGGGTGGGCCTAGGGAGTACCAGACAAACATACAGGGAAAGGGCTTTCATCAGTAGGAAACAGAGAAGAGTTGAGTTTCCTTTTATTTCTGTACACATAACACTTTTCCAGTGCATCTATTTTATTCACTGAACATTTCTATTTATTTTCATTCTTTTGAGCATCTTCTCTGCTTGTGATTGTTAAGAGTGTTGCCCAATGAATGACACAGAAGCATAATTATGACTTTCGACAGCAATACACAAATCTAGGAACGCAATACATAAGAAATTTCCTCTATTGCAAGGTACAGCAATTTCACAGTTGGTATAAGTAAGCAGCGAGGATATGGGATGGAGCCTCTGGCACTGAGGAGAGCACTACGGCAAAGCCCCCTCCCAAGAAAAAGGCTTTACATGTCTCACACTGAATTTCTGTTTTTCATTTGAATCATGGCTTAATTTCTGAAGCTTCAGGGCTCACAGTATTGATTCTTACATTCAGAGGGACAGTTAGCTGTTGTGACCCCCACTGCAGCTCCGATCTGCTCACCCCCTCAACAACTCAAGAAAAAATATTTTTTTTCTCTTCTTTTGAGTCGAGGAGCAATAAAAAAATAAATAAAAAAGGTCTATGGTTTCCAGTGAGTAGTATTAGTTGAGGAAATCAGCAGGAAAAATACATTCTACTTTCAGAATAACAGTACAAATTTGCTTGCTGCAGATTTAACAATTGACGTACAACATTCATTGTGAACATCATGGACACAGAGCTGTGAAATAGCCATTCAGCCCTGACTGTAAATGTAAACTGAATACTGGTATTGCACTACCAATCGACTGCACACCCCCCCATACACTTTTGTCCAGGGAAACCACCCCCTTTGTTCCGCCTTAGTTATGCTTCTGCCTGCACTTCCAGTAGGGAGCTATTCATACATACAAGCTGTAATAAATTACTATATTATAAACAACCTCTAAGCCCATTACTTCTTGACTTTTTTTAACTGATCGTGTTTACTCTGTATGTTAAATTTCATTAAGAAACTTTTCACTCAGTGCTTCTTTGCTGCTCTGAAATTTATGGTAAAAAAAAAAAAAAAGAAATAAATTGCATAAATATCTTGAGACAAGAAGGAATAAACCAGAAAGTAAATGGATTTGTAGGATTCTGGAGCACATATACAAACAATATAAACAACCCTCTGTGGAGTGGGTTCAATAAAATATGACGGTGGGCTTGACAGAACATTTTCATCTTCCCTTGCAAATCATTATAATAAATGATTATTTGTATACAATATACAAGGGTAAAAACTATCATGGGAATTGTAAGGTTAGGCTTCTTAAGATCCTCTCTGATCTGTAATTAAGTACCTATAAGGTGATAAAGAAGTTAAGTACTCACCATAACGTTCCATCTGAGTAGGTAACTTCATTTGTCTGCAACCTGTGGGTATCGGATCCGACTCGGATCCGAGCCGGCAGCTTTCCAAGCTAATAGATCTGAGCTCCAAGCTCCTCCCCCTACCCATAATGCCCTGCCATCTCCCTCTATCCCTCAGATCGAGTTTGCCAAAGGACAATAAGGAATTCCATAACCTAGGAATGGTTCCAAACTGATTCAATGACGTCCATGAAAGGAAGCCATATGCTGACTCTTAGATAACGAACTCAGGGTGCGGGGGATGGAGGACGGGTCGGTTGCAGACAAATGAAGTTACCTACTCAGATGGAACATTTTGGTGAGTACATAACTTCTTTATCTGAAGTAGTTAACTTCATTTACTCTGCAACCTGTGGGGCAGAGTCCCCAGCTACCAACAACTTGGGAGGCCCTTATGGAAGGATATTCCGGAGCACTGCTGAGCCAAACGATGCACGTTCTCTGGGGATCAAATCCAATTTGTAGTATGTAATAAAGGTATGAGAGGAAGCCCAAGTAGCTGCTGAGCAAATGTCATCCAAGAAAACCTTTGACCAGAAGGCAGCAGAAAAGGCCATGGATCGGGTAGAATGGGCTCGTACTCTCAGGGGCTCAGGATGACCAGAGCTTTTGTAAGCTAGGAGAATGCACTGCGAAATCCATCCAGCTAAGGTTACCTTAGTAACCGGCTTGCCCAGACAAGATTTTGCAAAGGAAACAAAAAGTTGGTCAGATTTTCGAAGATCTGCTGTTCTATTTAAGTAAACCGTAACTGTCTGTGAACATCTAGACAATGAAGTCTGTATTCTCCTTTATTTTGAAAATTTGGAAAGAAAACAGGCAGATTAATGGTCTGGTTGATGTTGACTTCCAAAGCCACCTTGGGAAGAAAGGAGGGATTAGTCCTGAGGGAGACGCTGTCTTTATGGAAAATGATATAAGGAGGTTTACTGCAAAGAGCATGAAGCTCTGATATTCTTCTCGCAGAAGTAATGGCAATCAGAAAGGCTGTTTTCCATGATACATATTTCAAATTGACTGAAGCCGCAGGCTCAAAGGGGGGCCCATTCAGAGCTTGAAGAACTAGGGCAAGATCCCATGGGGGGACTGGGTCTTTAACGGGTGGTCTTAACAAAAAAGTTCCTTTCAAGAAAGCCTTGCATATTTTGGAGGATGCTAGCGGCCCTGAGCTGTTACCAACATGGTAGTGGGAGATAGCTGCAAAATGAACTTTAATAGTAGAAGCACTGGCTCCTTGATCAAAGGTATGTGAAAGAAAGTCTAGGACTGCTGGAATCGGAGCCGTAAAGGGATCTAAGTTCCTGTGCTCTGCCCAGATTGAGAAACTTTTCCATTTACTGTTGTAGATCTTCCTGGTGGATGGTTTATGGGCGGCCACCAGGATGGCTTTAATCAAAGATGATATACTGGGAGTCCTAGCCATCAAGGGAACTGGATCAACCAAGACAGCTTCAGGCAGTCCAGATTAGGGGTCTTCAATCCTAAAGGGTGAGAGATTATATCCGGTTTGGGATCCAAAATCCAAGGAGGATGTACTTGATGAGACCATAGGTAAGGAAACCAGGTTTGGTGAGGCCAGAATGGGGCTATGAGGATAATTCTGCTCCCCAACCGATGAGCTTTCTGCAAGAATTTTGTCATCAAGGGAAGATGAGGATAAGCATACAGAAGAACGGATAGCCAAACATGAACTAGAACGTCTCTGGGGGTTTCCCCTGGTGGGGGAAATCAGAGTGAAGAATTCGCTGCACTTTGTGTTCGAAGAGATCGCAGCAAGGTTGACCCCATTGGAGAAAGATTTGTTTCCCTACAGCAGGGTTCAGAGACCACTCGTAAGGTGAGAGGATCGTCCGACTCAACCTGTCCGCTAAGATGTTTGACCGACCCGGTATGTGCGTTCTATGAGAAAGCGGTTGGTGGATATCGCCCATTCCCATACTCTCACTGCCTCCCTGCAAAGTGGATAGGATCTGGTTCCCCCCTGTTTGTTTATGTACCAGACTACCGCCATGTTGTCTGTTTGAAGTGCAATAGTTCCTGGAGGGTGAAGGGGATGAAGAGCTTGCAATGCTAGAAGCACCACCCTCATCTCCAGGACGTTGATATGCAGTGAGGTCTCTGTGAAAGTCCACGTGCCTTGGACGGATCTGCCCATGCAATGCCCCCCCCCACCCAAGGAGAGAAACATCTGTGGTCACCGTGACTTGGGGAGGGGGTATAACAAAGGGGCGGCCTTCTCGAAGGTCTCTGGAGTAGAGTTACCAAAGAAGCGATTCCCTGCAAATCCTGGTGAGAGAAAGAGGTGTGGTCAGGGGTTGACCGAGGATGGACCATTGTACTTGTAACATCCACTGAAGGATCCTCATCTTGAGGTGAGCGAAGGGGGATAGATTGATGGCCGCTACCATACATCCCAGGGCCCTCAGGACTAGTTCCGCTGGTGGGGCTGAGGATCGTAAGAGATCTAGAATGTGAAGGCTCAGATTGCGAAGCCTGTCCGTGGTCAGAAAGACTCTGGATTGAGTAATGTCTATCCTGGCCTCTATGAATTCCAAAATCTGAGTGGGTTGAAGGGAGGATTTCTGGAGATTTATCGTGATCCCTAAGTGGCGGGCTAGGCGTAAGAAGTAGTCCCTGCCTGAGCACAGTTGATGCCTGTTGGGGGCGGTTAGGAGCCAGTCACCCAGGTATGGAAATACCTGTATTCCCTGATGCCTAAGGTGGGCCCCTACAACTGCCATGACCTTGGTGAACACCCTGGGGGCTGTGGTGAGACCGAAGGGTAGGACACTGAACTGATAATGGCTGGCTCCCAGCCGAAAGTGGAGGAACCTCCTGGATGGTCTGTCCATCAAAATGTGGTAGTATGCATCCTTGAGGTCTATTGAGCACATCCAGTCATTCTCCTGTAGAAGTGGGAGAATGGATTGAATAGTGACCATCCGGAACTTTTCCTTGGCAATTGACAGGTTCAGCGTTGACAGGTCGAGGATGGGTCGCAAGTCCCCCGTCTGTTTTGGCACCAGAAAAAACCTGGAGTAAAAGCCTGATCCGGATTGTTCGGGGGGGGGGATGCGCTGGATGGCTCTTTTTCTTAGCCTCCCTAAGATTTCTGATGCTGCTGCCTCCCTCTGATCGGGTGGGACATCGGGGAGTTTTGTTGCTCGGGGAGGGTGAGATAGGAAGGGGATTGAATATCCTCTGGATATGATTTGGAGCACCCAGTGATCTGTTGTGATGGACTCCCATTTCGCCAGGTGTTCTGAGAAGCACCCCCCCCCAACTGCCTCCAGAGAGGAGCAGTCGGGCAACCCCTCAGGGCTGTTGCACGGGTCGATCTGAAAAAGGTTCTCTCGACCCAAACATTTTCGGGCCCCCTCTGCCTCTGGGCCGGCATCCACCCTGTCCTCCTCTGCCTCTGAAGGATGAGGTATCTGGAGTGAAATGGGATTGTTGAGCTTTCCGGAACCACATCTTCTTTTGTTCTCTTTGGTTCCTGGAGTAGGATCTCTTGAGGAGCCGAGAAGCGGATCCTGATGGCAGACGTCTTCCCGTCTTTCTCGCTCTGGAGAAGCGTATCACGGACGGTTTTGCCAAAGAGTGTGGAACCGTCGAAGGGGACGTTCGCGAAGGACGCCTTGAAGGGTTCCGCAAAGTTGCAGAGACAGAGCCAGGCTTGTCTAGGTAAGACGACACCTGTTCCGCTAGCTCTAGCCGCTCCCTCCGTAGCATGGGAAAGGAGCCGCATAGACGTGTTGGTGATTGACTTGAGAGTAGCCATTTGAGCCGCGAAGATACGCTTGTCCTTGGCCTACAAGGACTCTGGGGGTGACACAGCGTACTCTTTAATCAGGTCTCGCTGCAGTCTAATCACATGTGTCATATAATTCAGTGACCTTATAGAGAAGGTCACTGAAGAAAACATCCACTTTCCCAAATGGTCCATCATCCGAGACTCCTTGTCTGGAGGATGCACCGAAGAACTCTCCTGTGCTAATTGCTTTTTAGTGGCAGCCGCCACCACCATAACATCCACTGGGGCACCCTTGCTCCAAACTGTCCTGTCCGTAGGAAGGCTAAGGATCCTGTCCGGTCCCTTAGGAATTGGTTCAACAGTGTCCGGTTCCTTCTATGCCCTGGTAGTAATAAGGTCTACCAGGGGATCGGCGGGAGGGGACACCCAAGAGGTAGATGTGCCTGTGTCAAATGCCTCCAAAAACACAGACTCATCCGAGGAAGGTTTTTGGGCAGACCACCCCCCTCTAATGTGTAACATTTCCATGATGTCTCCAAAGGAGACGTCTTCGGGGGGGTGACCTTGGGGAACCTTCCCCTTCCTCCAAGTTCCTGCCCTCTGTGAGGGACTCGGGTGAGTCCAAGTGCCTCCTCTTGCACTTCCGTTTGTGAGGGACCTCCTCGGAGGGGCTGCCCAAAGAGGCCTCTCCAACGATGTCCTGTTCCCCTATGGGAACAATCTGGGACGTAGGCCCAGACTGTCCTTAGGGCCGGATGATGGAGGATAGGCCCGTATGAGTGGGAATGGCGGGTGGATCCAAAGCAAGAGCCTGGGGCCTCGAATCCCTCGAGAGGACCCTCTCCACGACGTCGAATGCTGAGGGGGAACTGCTTTCCCTTGGATCCGAAAGCATTCCCCTCAGATCTGACGTGCGGATCGGCGCCGAAGGTGACCTGACCGGATCCGAAAGGGCAGTATGTCCCGACCTTGATGGAGCCGAAGGTCCACTGGCCCTCTCGGATCTGACGTTCAGCTCACGGCCCCGGGAGCTCGGATCCGAAAATGGATACAACAGACTCGAGGGTACTGTCGGCGCCGACGTAGGAAGCACTGTCGACGTCGACCCTACCCCGGCTCGGAAGCTAGTCGGATCCGATAGCTCCGAGCCCCAAAAGCGGGTCGGAGAAGGAGCGATGGGGGCGAAAAAAGGTGTCAAGCTCCCCCTGAATTGCTTGGGAAGTGTTTAAATAGTATTCATTGCTGATGCTCTTTGTTTCTTGTTCTGACAAAGTCTGTCTTATGACAAAAGTGTTTGAATAAAGTGGTGGTACGCTAAATACATTCCTATTTGGCATTCTGTGCTTGACTTGTGTTTTTGAGCTGCACCTTCCTTCTGGATTTACACTTTAGGCATTCTGAGAAAGTTTGGGGATTAAAAGAGGAGAGGTTGCGGGTTTGAATATAATGGTGGTGTGTTTGTAGAGGAGATGGGAGCTGGTTGGTGAAGGCAGGTAAGTGATCGCTGAGAGGATCTGGTATTATTCCAGTTTTGGTGATTAGATTTGGATGAGTTGTTAGAATCCAGTCAATGATGGTTCCAGAGGTACTATTTTTATTTGGTCTGGTTGGTGAATTAATTATTTGGGAGAAATTGTATAGGTTGATAGTGTGGGAAGGGGCATCAGTGTTAACAGTGGTTCAGTTGATGCTGGTATCACCAAGGATATAGGTTTCATTATTTATGTGAGAGGAACCAGGATATGATGTTCTCAAGTGTTTTGATGTTATCACCTGGGGGGATATAGAGGGCAGCAATACATATGGATTTGTGGTTGTTTATTTTTAATAAGCCTATTAGTTTCAGCATTGGCAAAGGTTGGAATTTTATTGGTGTAGGGAGTTAGGGCATGGGAGGAGGAGTAGATTTTAGCTACTCCACCTCATTTTTTGTGGGCTCTGTCATTGCAAATGATTTGGTAACATGGTGGTAGGATTTTGTGATCTTTTATGTAGGATTTGAGCCAGGTTTCAGAAATGGCAGTTATGTCGGGTTGGTTATGGGAGAGCCAGGCATGGAGGTTAGGGATTTTGTTTCTAAGGCTTTGAGCACTAAGTGTAGTGAGGCAAATGGACTTAGGTTTTGTGGGGTGAGCGGAGGGATTGGCGACATTAATGTTAGAGGTGGGTCCGGGGTTAGGGTGGATGTTGCTGGCAAATGAGAGAGAGAATTGGTGGAGGAGTAGAGGTGGTGTGGTGGGGATGGGTAGTATGGGTTGAGTGAGACTAGTGACTTTTTGGAATGACATTTAGGAGATGAGTGTAGGGGGATGGGGAGTAGCTTAGGTCTGAATAGATATGTAGTGTTGGAGCTGAAGAGTTTATGTGACATGGATGAATAAGAGGGGGGACTGAGGATGATGGTATGAAGCAGTGGAGTGTGTAAGTGAGGTTTAGTAAGGGTTGAGAAACTGTGTGAGATAGGTCAGAGAGGAGAGTGAGATTAGTAAGGCTAATGGAATAACTGGGAGTGCTGATGAGTAGAGCACTGCAGGAGGGGTTGTAAAGTGTTTTATACTTTCTTTTTATTATGTTAAGATTTACTCAGTATGTATTAGGGAAACTTGAGAACAGGAGGATAGGTAAGTAAATATGAGTGAGTCCTACAGTCAAAAGGAACAGGCAAAAATTAGGAGAAATGCAAAAGTCAAAAGAAGCAGGCAGAAATTAGGAGAATTTAGACTAGGGAGATACTCCACTAGATAGACTAAGTTTACATGCAGCAAATTAAAAACACTATGGTAGGGGAAGAGAGAAAAAAAGGTAAGAATAACTTGGAAGTCATGGGGAGGAAATACAGTGCAGCTGTCAGTACCAATGCAGAGCTCAACCAAAAGGCACTATAAATACCCATTTGCTTAACAAAGCTAAACAGTTTACCAAAACAAGTGCGACTCCAGTGGCAGGAATTAACTCTATTATAGTTATGAATAGAAACCAGAGACAGGAGAAATCCACAACAGAACAAACAGAAACACTGAGAACAAAACAGAAAACTGACCGAAAGACAACTTTCAGGCACCAACCAAATTTGCAGCCTTAGATGCGGCTCTATACCTTACAGGTGGCTAGATTTAAGTGTGAAAAGGCAGAAGCATTCCAAAAACAGACTGAGTGACTTTATTTTGGATGCCTTACTGCCATCTTGGATATGCCTAGAATTTCAGTGACACTCGTACTATGAGATCTAAAATATTCACTAAAGGAAAACTTAAGAATCCAATTAAAAAGCAATAAATCTAATGAAACAGTAGCTAGAAATGACAAATGGTTTACTACTTTTTAATTAAGCAAGTACTACTTTACTCATTTTGTTTATATTGCTCATCATGACTTCTTCCATCCAGCAGTGTATAGTCAAAAGCAATTAAAATGCCTGTGAGAGAGCACTGTACAGGTGCTTTCCTCTCTGTGGAAGATCAACCATAAAATTCTCCTCACCATAATGTCAATCGTCACCAAATGTGGATGGCTCTTTCTCAGAAAGAAGTATTGCGCTTTAAACTGTGTCTAACATAATGCTGTCTACAAGAAATACCTTTACACTGGGAAGTTTCTCTGGTTTACTGATCCAACAGCATAAATCATGCTGAAGAGAATGGAAAAGGAAGATTCCAGCACAGAAAGGCAAATGTCATGATTTATGTCAAACATTAGGTAATAGAAACAGACACAGCAAAGGGCACAACATCTAACAGGAAGGATCAATGATGCACATACACTGATGTGCAATTTTATAGCCTCTCCTTGGCTAGTAATATCTTTGAATGACGTGTACAAAAAATGAATAAGCCCTGGTAGCAACTTCAAAGTGTACCGGATACATTCAAGACGGGAACTATGTTGATAAATCTTCAAATTACTTGGAAACATAGAAGTGTACACTGAGCATATACACTTATGGTAGCCTGCAGCTACATAAGGGTGGGCTGTCAGAGGACAATCAGGATGTCAAATTCAACAGGTTCATGTGACATTCCGGTTTGGATAATAACATAATAATTTAAATGCACTTAGAAGAATGCTCAGCAGTTAAATGACAGGCCACCCAGTGACTGGAAACATTGCAAACAGCACAACTCTGTATATGAAGAGAGTGATGCAGCTCTGTGCGGGCTATTTTTAAGAGGGAGTGGATTAGTTAAAGACCTCCAAGCTGTCAAACATTAAATGGCAGACTAGGTGGTCTATGTAGTCTACCTGCCATCAAAATCAAATTCTGTGTGTGAATGGAACCAACACTTTCCCCGAGCACAAAGTTAACAGTTAGGTTATATTTCAGAAAAGAATAGCAGCAATACCAAATGCAACTATGTTTTTGGGTACTCAAATTCAGCTGTACCTTTTCAGCTTTTCTGTAATGAACAATAGCATCGAATTCTGTTTTCCTTAAGTTGTTAACCCACATCATACAATCACAAACGACGCCATCAGTCGTGTGTTCACTTCTTCTACTAAAAAGCATACTTATTTTCAGTACTTGTTTTATACTGTTCAGGGCCAGGGTAGCTGGAACCTCTCTAGGCAAGCAATAGATGTAAGTCAGGAAACAATCATGGGTGGGTCACTAGTTCATGACAAGAAAGAGACACACACCTGAGTGGACTGCAAAATGAACTCTCCCAATTCAGTGTCAATGGCACAAGTAGCAACACACACATATCTTTGATGCAAAAGGCCGTGAGTTCCTTTTCCACACCAGGCAGACCAACTGCTGACACTGCACTGCTGAGTATATTGTCCTTTGGATGAGGCATTAAACTAAGGTCCCATCTGCCAGAGCTGGTGGCAGGTCAGGTGGATGCAAAAGATCCCACAACACCTACTGAAAAGAGTAAGGGTCCTTTATTTAACACAACATAATAAAATGCATGTTTTACAAAATGTACATATTTACAGGCATATATATATATATATATATATATATATATATATATATATATACATATACACACACACACACACACACACACACCTTTCTATTTTTTAACTATTTTATCATTTTTCTTGTATCCTCATTGTTATTCTTCCATAATTGACCTCCCACTCCTTTCATAACCATAATCTAATTTTTTTGCAATATATTCCCCAAAATCCACTTCCCATTAAACAAAATTTCATTTAGTCTTTCATTCCAAATAACCCACATTGCATAAAATAAATTTGTATCTATCCTTCCCACATATTTTTTCCTCTTGTTCTTACAATATCTGTATATAATCATATCCATATTTACATTAGTTGTCATTAATATTCTCAGAATATTTTTCTTCACACTTTTCCCAGAGTCTCACCACTCTTTCACATTTCAAAAAAAAACATGCTCTGTTGTCTCTTCCTCCCCATAAAATTAACACATTCTTTTGATTTTCTTTCTATATGGCATATTCCCCTTACTGGTAAATTATTTATTACCAGAATCCATAGGAAATCCTGAAGCTCTACTATCTTGGTACACCACCTTTTTCTTAACTTTAATGAATAAACATTTCTTCTGGTAAATATTCCCACAGATTTACATAATACTGTTTCATCACATTAGTATACCACATCCTTCTTTCTCTATATCACTTATTTTCAATGTTAGCATTTTATTCCTGATATTTTTTTAATTTTTGATTGACATGTTCTTGTTCTCTTTTTCTTACTCTCATCATCTCCCAGAACTTGTTCTACTTGTATTTAAACATTCTCACTATTAATTTCTCATTCGCTTCCTTTACCCACTTTAATACTCTATAAATGTTTAAAGAAGCAGAACTAAATTTAGTAACCCCAGTCTCCCTTCATCTTCACTCATATGCAACACACTTCTCTTTAATGGGTTTAATCTTAAACATCAGTTGCACAATTTCCTTTTTTATATTTTCTGGGATCATATAAACATTTGGCATGTATGCTACTTCCCATTAATACATAATTTACTAAATAAACCTTTTTCTTGAATACTAGTCTTTTTGCCCTCGACAGAAGACATACTGATGTCATTTCTTTTATCAAGCCCTCCCATTACATTATAACTGCATCATTTTTCTCAAATTGTATTCCTAGCAAAGACACTTCATTCACTGAAAAATACATAAACCCCAATGTTCACCCAAACCTATACTTTTATCTTTATTTAGTAATTTCTATTTCTTTTAGTCAACCATTCAGACAAACCAACACTTCCCTCATCCTTATTTTGTTCTTAGGAACTACAACTATACAGTCGGTTTATGTTGAATCTACTGGAATCACCACCCACTGAGCAGAGTGGAGGAGGGGTGTTGACTACAAGTATCCTGTTTTTTTTGGCTTATTTATACTGATTATTGCTTCGAGCAATTTATATAAAGCGCTTTTTACTGCGTGCTGCATACTTTTTATTGTATTTTATTGCTATTAACTAATCTTAAAAACTTTCATTTTGTGGCTCACTGCTGTCATAAAGATTTCTGTAGTGTTTACTGTCTAAAGAGTTTAAGGCTAATAGCTTTAGTATTGGTCCCTACCCTCCCTGCCTGTTGGTGTCTTGTTGTTATACTTGGTGGCTTTGCAGTTGCCCGTCCCTACTGTAAATTTGATCTGGGACACTCTTCCCAGTCTAGTGTCATTAACTCATCCTACCTAATACAGAGAGAACACCTGAGAAGGCCTTCTGTTCCTCCTTTCTTAAAAAAAAAATGCCTGAATCTCCTTGTGTTCTGACTGTGCTTCTCAAACATTTTGGAAATATAGAATATATTTTAGTGCATTCATTATAACTGTATTTGCCTTAATATTGCTACAACTCAAGTGCTCTAGGTTGCACTGCATCTGAATTGTTCAAGTGTGTTTTAGCTGCTTTTCTGTATATATAGACTTCTCTGTATATGTAGACTAGCTACTTACTCTACTGTATTACTGCCTCTTAAATCGTTTTTAAGTTGTGCACTTGTCTTGCTTCATTTAAAAAGTGTTAAATGGCTAATCTTGTAGAGTTTTAACTGTATTTACTGTTTAGAACTACACACTCAAGTGTGTTAGCCTTTTCTGTGTTTATTTACTGTATTACTGCATTGTTTAGCTTGTTTTAACAAAAAAAATTACTATCTGGTTTGATCGTTTCCCACTTTTCCTACCCAGTATAGTTCAGATCCCAAGCTTTGCTTGTCTCAGGACTTTATTTTATGTGTTCAGAGCTATCCAGACCTTACTGTGGTAGAGGGAAGTCCTACTACTTACCAGTGGGGGTGGTGAGCATTGTACTGCCTATCTAACGCTAGAGGAGTGGTTTCCAGCTCTGAAATTGTAATTTTATTACCTTTTTGGGCTGATTTATATCCCTTTCAATTTTCTGGCTTAAAAATGAGTGTGTTTGCTCATTTTTTGCATTGTGCAGCACCACGGGGCTACAGTTAAACTATTCCAGGTGCCAGAAAGTCTGATCTTCAAATTTTCCCTTAGAACTAACTGGTTTCTCAGTAGTAGCACTAAAATCTGAACCCCTGTGACTAGCAGTTGCTCTAGAACCTGCTGGAAAGCACCAGGAAGCCTGAAACTGATACAAGCACTCAACTCTCCTTGTCAATAAGGAGAAATTAATCGTAGCCACTAAACAGCCCATAATTGCAAAGTACCTTGCAAAGGTAAGGGAAAACAGCTCTTGTACTTTACAAAAAAAAAAGCACCTAAACAGGCATGTCCAAGAGTCAGCTTCCAGTGATTTCTTCTGTCCACCTGGTGAATCTGGGCATACTGGGGCAATGCGGCAACTGCCTCATGTACACAGACAACCCTCTCCTCCTACCACCCAACACTACAACCTGCAAGAGATTCACTTACGTAGCCAAACTGGAAGCAAAGCTCTCTCCAGTCATGATTGTGCTAGACAGTCAAGAGAAGAAGGTTAACACCTGCACTACACCTCAAGCAACTCATAGCCCTTCAAAACCCAAAACAACAACACCCACACATAGCAAGACTAAATCCACATATGTGGAGGCCCTTTACATTAACCTACCCAACCAACAAGGACCTTCGAAGCTGAAACGCAAACAAACACCAGTCACAACCAAAGTGACACACAGCTCACAACACCAGTGTGCCAGCCAACAACAGCCCCCAAGGCAAGACAATGTACCCAACACTTTAGTCATAGGTGACTCTTCTATAGTCAGGCACACTGATGTCCCACTCACCAGGCTGAACAAGGAAAAAACTACAGTCAGCTGCCTGTCGGGTGCCAGGATCCGCCACATAATGCATGCACTCAAGTCACTCCACAACAAGTATAAATACGACTCTGGAATTGTCCATGTTGGAGTGAATGACTTGAGACATACCTCCCTGGTCTACATGAAAAGAGACATAGAAGAGCTCTCGGATCATGTGGCCCAGGCAGGTATGACCCTAGCCCTGAGTAGCATCCTGCCTTCGCCCAGAATGATACCACAGTATAAGGACAAAATGACTGACTTCAACAACTGGCTAAGTTTCTGGTGTCATTCAAAGGGGATCCAGCATCTGTCTGCCTGGGAAGACATGATCGATAAACCACGATGCTTTGCCAGAGATGGTCTGCACCTGTCACCCCTGGGATTCAGGTTACTGGCTAAAGCTCTTGCCACCCCTATAGTGCCTTTTTTAGGCAAGGTTCAAAGGACAAAACAAACACCGCAACTGATACAAGCATGCAAAATCTGAAGGTAATGCTACTCAATGCTAGAAGTCTAAACCTCAAAATGCACTGTCGCGAGGCACTCCTAAAAATGGACAACATCGATATCTGTGCAGTAACTGAGACCTGGTTCAAGGCTCCAGAGAGCACCCCTGCAATACCAGGCTACAACTCTTACCACACTTTTCGGCCACAAAACCAAGACCGAAACACTAAAGGTGGAGGAGTGTCCATATTCACCAAGGATATTCACACCGCCAGGCTTGTTGCCCAACACATCTGAAATTCTCCAGGTGCAACTAAACACTAGGTAAGACTGCAATCCAAATTGTAGCTTGCTACAGATCCCCCACCATGCCCCAAGATTCTCACTACACCTTTCTAAACATCCTGGAAAATATTAAGATAAAACCAAACACCCTAATACTGGGTGATTTCAACTACCCTGCCATTAACTGGGAAAACTATCAGGTACCAACACCTTTTCCCAACGGTTCTTGGAATTTATAACTTCCAACGCCCTGGATCAACTAATCCATTGTCCCACCAGGGGCTCCAATATCCTAGACCTGGGCATTACCAACATGGGAGACAGATGCTCCACACCAGTGGTCACCCCTCATTGGTCAGGTCTGACCATAAGCAAATCACCCTTGACATCCACATCCCACCCCCACCCCCCAGTAAGGAAACCTCCGTAAAAAAAACTTCTCCAAAGTCAACTTCATGCTACTGAAGTCAGAAGTGACAAACTTCATGACACCAACACTAAGACACTGTACGAGCACATCCACTCATGCATGAATTGTGCCATCCCAAATAGAACCAAGATGCTCTCCTCCAAAAAAAGGAAGCTAATCTGGTGGTCCCCTGCTATAAACAAACTATACAACAGAAGGAAGAAACTGTTGCAGAAAAGAGGAAAATCCTAGGATGCAAAAAACTCCCTCACCAGCCTCAGTAAGAAGCTGAGATCCCTCATAAAATCTTCAAAAGTAAAATAAAACTGCCAAAGAATCCAAAGACATCCACAAAGCATTCTATAGTTATGTCAAGAATCTAAATGGCAATGCTCAGATCTGCTCTGAGCTACAACAGAATGGCATTAAATATACTGATCCCAAGGATATTGCCCATATCCTGGCAGATTGATTTAGTGCCAACTTCACCCCCCCCACCCCCTACAGGGCCCATCTCCATACCAAAAGATTGCCAAATACCGGTAATCACGGCCACACAGGTAGAAACCGCACTCTCCAAAGCTAAGAATATAGCATCCATGGGACCAGACGACATCCCGGGCTGTGTACTACATGAACTACAAAATGAACTGGCACCTCACCTAAGTGTTATGTTTAATCATAGCCTCACCTCAGGCTTCGTGCCCACTGAGTGGCGCACAGCTACAGTTATCTCACTCCACAAGGGGGTATACACCTTGGATCCCAGGAACTACCGTCCCATCAGTCTGACGAGCCTGATCTGCAAGGGCATGGAACTTAAAAACAAAGACATTGGCAACCTTCAAACACTGGACCCCACCCAGTTTGGGTTTGTGAAGGGCCAATCCTGTCTCCCGAACCTGACTGACTTATTCAAATCAGTCTCCAGACGAGGGTAAGGTGGTCTACACAGCCTATCCAGACCTCTTCAAGGCCTTCGACACCATCCCCCATTCTGGAATCATAGATAAACTTACTAAGCTGGGCATAAATCCCTACGTCACTCGATTGGTTGCCAACTGGCTTACTGACAGAACCCAGACTGTAAAAGTAGTCAACTCCAAATCCAGCTCCAGATAAGTGACAAGTGGAGTACCTCAGGGTTCAGTCCTGGGACCACTCCTGTTTGGCATCTACTTCTCTGGAGTACAGGCCAACACTAAGGGACTCCGGCTAACAAATTTTGCAGAGGACTGCAAACTGGGAGCCATTACTGAATCCCCAAATGATGTGGATATTCTACAAAAGGGCCTTACAGAAATAGATGCCTTGTGCCAGAGCCATGGGCTCAAGCTTAATGCCAAGAAATGTACAGTTATCCCCTTTGGAAAAAAAACATGTACCCATGAATTACCACATAGGTGGCAGTACACTAAACATCGAAAGTGTGATGAGAGACGTAGGGACACAGGTGGACAGTGGTCTCACCTTCGATAACCACATCGCCACAACAGTCAGGAAATCCTTCTATGTGGCACACCTCACCACTAAGGGCTTTTCATCCAGAAAAAAGGAGGTCATTGTCCTACTGCACTCATCCCTCATTAGACCCATTATAGAGTACAACGCC